>NW_019101792.1:0-5301 GCF_001856785.1 Myzus persicae | reverse complement strand
AAAAATAAAGAATTATTGTTTTGTGAATATTTCATTGATTTACAAGTTTGTTATGTTAAAAACCACTGAATATGAAATATTGTAAAAAGTTGAATATCATACGATTGTAAAAATTAATGTTACTTCAACGTGAATTTTTTTTTTGTAAAAGATAATAAAGCTGTTGGGAACTTTTACAAAAATTTCTAATGTTAGTTAAATCGAATATACATATGAATTTCAAGCTGAAAAGTAATATGCTAATTTTCTGGATTTTCTGGATTTTGTAATAATGTGAACTTAAAATGCACATAAAAAATAATAGTGCCTGTTTATCTTTATTATTTTTGAACTGCTATAATAAACTTACGTTAAACCTTGCGTTTCTTAATATTCCAATTGTTATGCACATTAACTGTTTTAATGAATCCATAGAAATATTACCAGGAAGTGAGGATTAACATGCAGTATTTTCCAAAATAGTTTGAATGATTTACTGAACATTCTTCGAGCTTGTATTTTTCATTTATCAACTACAACAAAAGATTACATGTGAACACAAAATGTTAAGAGGTTATCGTGATAGATTCTGGTGAATATTACCATTTTAATTTAGCTGAGGGCTTACAAAGAGTTTCGGAAAATTCATCTTTAAGAGGAATAGACACGAATGAAGCTGTTATTGGAGTAAATTGATGGTTGACATTTATCCAAGAGTAGTAAATTCCAAATGCAGTAACTATCATTGGTACATATTGGTGAAGCGCAAAACCTAAAGATAGCAATCAATATTTACAACAATTTGGGGATGAAACAAAAATAATGTTAGAAAATTATACAACTATCAATAACAACATTTAAAAACTTAAAATTATTTGTTTTTGTCTTGATTTTATATTCTTTTCTAATGAAAGGACATCGAGTTTTACTCTTGTCGTTAGTTGAATAGAAACTGGAAGCCGGAAGGTGAATTGCAGCAAGTATTCAGGAATTAGTTTATTTATTATTGTCGACGAATATTCAATTTCAGTGTTATCATTTTGAAGAAAGACGAATTCAATCTTTAGTGGTGAATGTTATTTATTGAAAACAAAACTGAAGAACCACATACATGCTATCAGCCATGATTATACCTATAACAAAAAAAAGATCATGACCACCACATTGATACATCCATATCTATTTTAAAGAATTTACCTTTTCAACTAAAAATGATCGTTAACTTGCCCAGAATTGGATAGTATCATATAATTTGTACGACTGTTAGATTATTGAATTGACACGAAATCGTTTCGTTTTAGGAACGCCCATTTTAAGCTTCGTTGATAGCTACATGTTCAAAGTTATCAGGAGCATTGCGACCTTCAAAATATTAAGTGTGCTTGTTCTGATCACGTGTATCTTACAATTCATAGTCAATCAAATGATAAATCGTTTTTTGAAAAATAGTTATATCAAAACAACTTCTAAAGGTCAACCAGTAGTTGGAGTCGATTTTACGTTTTAGTTAATTATAGTCGCATTACCCCATTTTTTAAATATTTTTTTATTTTTACTTTTCATGCCTTAGTTGCATGCATTATATACTGTAGTATATTTTGTACATTGTATTACAAAAAAAAATAATAGTCTAATAAGATATGATTTTAAAACATGGGACAAAAAATATATTTAATACTGATGTTTTGACTAGGTAGTGTTTATAAAGTGAGAGCCTGGGCATAAACAAGTTAAAGTTAAGTTAATTTTAGCTTTTTAACCTAACATTTTTTAATTTAATTTTGATTAACTTAATATTTAATTTAAGACTTAACTGATTTGTATAAATACAAACTTAATAAATATTTATAACTAGTTACTTTTAGTCAAATCCAAGTTACCTTAATTTATAAATAACTAGCTGTCCCGTCACGGCGTTGCCCGTGTATTATATAGCTATATAAAAACCCAAATTTTACCACCTTTCGATGTCAAATTTAAAAAAAAAATACTTTCTTAGTGCGCCCTACATTGCTGAAGGAACCCTTGTAGAAAATGTCAAGTCTCTAGACCCAGCGGTTTGGTCTGGGCGTTGATGAGTCAATATTGTCGGTTTCCTATATATGTACATAGATGTCTTAGATTTTATCAGTTCAATTGAAAAATAATTCGTTAAGTACATATAACTGCATTAAAACAAATAAATAATTAATTTTTTTTTGTCTAATTAGCTGAATTATCCGGCTTCGCCCGTGCGTAGTTTTTGTTTTCTCAAAATGAAATTCTTAAATCAACATTCATTGTTGTGATTTAAAGGAGAAATAAAATTATTTTACTGAATGCTATCAAATGCTAAATAGTAGTAGTAACTGAATCATATATAAAACAAAAATAATAAATATGAATAATATTTACAAATGATTCTAATGATGATATGCACATATTGTTATTAAAAAGTGATTCTATGGAGCTATATAATTATAATTTGTATAGTTGAACACGTCTATCGCATATCGATGAGAAAAGTATTATTATGTTTCGATAAATTTCGATTTCAGCTATTCAGTGCTTTCCGTACAACTCTTAACTTCATAAAAATGTTGGGTTAGCTTGTAGTTTATAATTGCGGCAAGTATTTCTATGCCATAAATATATCAGTTGCAGCCGTTGCTACGTACGATCGCCATTAGACAAATTAACTGTCGTAGTATCGTGTCGAAACAAATATCTATTATATCATTATATTATATCTTTTCTAGATGATCCCTTGCACTTTGTTGCTCTTTAAAAAGCCCAACTCTGTATGAGACTAGATTGTGATAATGTGATCCGTATATTATCAGATAGGCTATCGAGCTACCTTCGGCGGATTGCGGACCCCGCTATATACTGTACATGGATAATATGTTTAATTCTTATTTTATTAACTATTTTGATTGTGCACATGCCGATGAACGGCTATAAGTGTAACTCAGCCGACTGCCACCTTGGTAGGCAATGTACTACAATTCGATTTGATACATTCTTAAACCTGATCTGCCCGATTAACCAATGACAACAAAAAACAAAAAAATGTTTTAAAAATACCATGTTCTACTAAAAAAATTAAGAGAGTTGAGAGGAAAATTAGTTTTTAATTGAAATAAAAGTGCAAATTTTATACCTATACACATATTGTATGGCACGGCAGCCCACGGGTGACTTAATTTTGTTTAAGATCTTGAGAGTGATTGCTTAAACTAACCATGATGAACAAACACTCGTCAAAAAACGCACTGTAAAATTGTTTATTAACCTTCCGATTGATTTCACTGTGAAATGAGAACTAAGAAAATATAAATAAAACTGTTTTGTATCATAGATAGAAGATAGATGGATCTTTTTCAAATGATAAGCGATAACCGTGATGCCTCGACTAAGGGGAAAATAGGGATTTATTTTTAAATACATAGATCAATATATATTGTAGAATTTTAATTCTCGGAACCATTCATATCTAACCTAACACATAGTTAGACGGACAAAAGTTATGGTTGCATGTCACTATGCTACAAAGTATGTATTTAGATATACAATTTATACGTGAACAATTTATTTTTGCCTATTTCAACCCTTAAAAATCAAAACTTTGAAAAATTCTTTCTTAATGGAACTTGACATTATAATATTCATTTATCCTCAAAATTGAAATTCGATAACTCCAAAGTAGGTTCGGATCTGCGTTGATTATTGCTAAAGTACACTTTCGTTTATATGTGGAGATTTAGTCAATATTAAATATAATAAAAATGTTGATGATGCATATTGCATATTGCATACAAATTTACTTTTCATTATTTCAAACCATATTAAAAGCTGTTTTGTCATGTAAAAAATAAATAACTTAACTTAAGTTAACCATGCAAGTTTCCTAATAACTTTTAATTTAACTAAGTAAAAAAAAATTGAATAACTATTAATTAACTTTTGACTTTTTAAATTATTTTCTATCATTTTAATTTAACTCAATTAAAAATTATCATCAACTTTACCATTTTTCAGATATATGCGTGATATAAAATTCAAATATTTTAGTAGTACGATAAAATATAAATTAAACAATACAACGAAATAGGAAATATAATAATTATAGATGAAAAATGTTTAATATTAGTTTGACTTTGAAGCAAACATATTCTATTGTAAGTGGAATGATGTGGATGTCCTGTTTTAAAATGATTGAGTTGATAATTTGATAATTTATAAAATTGAAAATTTGTATTCAAGAAAATTGAATTTAACGTTACCAACTTATAGTGTTTGCTAAACGAACAAAATATTTATAGTGAAATAAAATAAATATTCAGTGCTAGGCTTTAGACAACTAAGTATAAAAGTATTTGTTCCAATTTTCTCCTACCTGTTGACTGGTGAAGAATGAAGATCATTCATAAACGAAAGGAACAATGTATCAGAGAGGAATACTATCCTTATAGGTATAATGGAAACTTCCCTAAGTTTTACAATGCGAATAAACCTAGATTCACTGCAAAAGATTATACCAATATCAGTTTGCTATTTCTGAATATTGGAGAATTACTTTAGATTTTAGAATCATAAAAACCAACCAATATTAATAATATGGGATTAATGTTAAGCTTAAACTATAAACAATTATTACACTTTCGATCGTCAACATTAAGTTTTATTACCCCAATAGGTTCTTTAATTATTAGGTAATGAATATAAAAACGCTTTAAAGCACATCTTAAAACCAAATCGATAAACAAATGTATTTTAAGAATAAAAAATGTGTACCCACTTGATAATTTTTTCAATCATGATATTTCTCGTTCTCCACCGATTTCATTACTTGCCTTCTTTTTATACCATGTTTAAGTATGAATGTGGACCAACGCATTCTACTGAATATAAATTATTCGATAAATTATTTTTTGTTTCATTCCAAACATAGTCGCGATGATGAACACAACATTTTTATTAAAAGTGCTGTAAATATATTTAGCTATCAAAATATTTTTATCATGATTAATAGTTGTTCTATTAAGTTTAAATTACATTTTAAAGATGTTCAATATAAATGTGAACAAAAAATTGTTACCAATTAAATTGAATTTTTTCCTTTACTTAGGATGTAAGTACTTACATTAATTAAATCAGAAATATTATAGTTTGATAGTACTCACTAGTAACTAAATTAGATCTTTACTAAATCGATTTATTGGTGACACTGTGAAGCTATTAAAAATACGTTCATAAAAATATTTATAAAGGTACATTGCTTGTTAGGTAATAATAGATTTTTGAAAAAAAAAAAAATTAAACTAAAGAGTTAATAAATTT
>NW_019101791.1:0-5297 GCF_001856785.1 Myzus persicae | reverse complement strand
AAAAGGAATCGAGCCGAAATACATTATTACATTTGAAATTCGTACGTCATAGTGCACACACGTACGCATTAGCTGCGAGTTCGTTATACTACCAATCATGAGATGTCAAACCAACGGTGGTAATAAAAATAATATAAATACACGTCTTAAGGTTCTTGGTATTTTGTATCCAAACTGTAATCCAAGTGGTAATACGACTCTTTTAATAAATGTCTGGTCGGTAAGAAGAGAAAAGAAAAAAATACGTCCCTGCTGGTAAAATATATATATATATATTGTACAAACAAATTAGTCGAAACGTCAATAACTTTTCGGCTTTTCTTGGTGGACAGCTCTATGCGAGCAACGACTTCCTATGTATCTATATAATATTATTATACTACTGTATACGTCAAATAATAAATGTTGACCCATAAAAAACGATATAGCATATTATATAGTAGACTTCATGTTGTAAGGGGAAGCGGCTTTACACGCGATCCTAATGTCTTTACACCAAAGTGATATATTTTTAACTCGTGTACGCCTTGGTTGTTGTTTCTATTCAAGGTCGGACAATTGATTTTTACAGCCCACGACCAAATGATATCACCAAAAATATACGTGCAGGATTATGTCATATTATATTATAATATTACATAGAAAAAACGATCAAATAGTGGTGAATAAAGAATAATGCTAAATATGAATATTTGAAACGGTTCTTTAGAACGCTACATTTAAAATGCATAACTGGCACATTATATTATTATTATGAATTATTTTAGCGTTCCTTCGACTTCAACGACGACTCCCGTCCCCCGTAGTCATTATCGTTTAAATAGAAATGGTATTATGACAATATTATGTTAAACATTACGTCGAATTGAAAGTGGAGATATAGGTATTCTTCGCGAGTGAATATTGTAATAGATTTTGTTTTATCTTTCGAAATTCATGTATATATAATAATATAATATTTCTAAATTATGTTTCAATGTTGGTTAAAAATAAAACACATTTCGAATAAAATATTATTTTCTCGTAAATTGTTAACAGCCAGCAAGAAAGATGAGCATGCTCAGTGGTGCACCGTGGCATAAATATACGTTGCCATACAATATACACAGTCGTACTAGCAGAATTCAAATAATTAAGGCCGTGAATATAATATATAGTACTGTAAGACATCATACAATGAATTACATTTTAAAGTAAAAATAATTACTTAATGTCTAATATTTAAATGTATAACTGGGAATTCAAAACAACAATGTTACAATTTTATTTTTGAGGTAATTTCAATAATGTATTCTTTAATTTAATACCTATTACTAAAATAAAAAAAAAAGAAAGCACTTAAAAATGTAAATATATAAAACAATTAGTAAAGTACATTAAAGCAAAGTAAAAGTTTCATAACTACTTATATTATATATTATAGAGCTAGTTTTGAGATCTGTACTAAGAAAGGCATGCCATTGAAAAATAAAAGGCGTTCGTTACAAACTGATACCTACGTCTATAATATAAAATTCAAATATTTAAATATTTAAATGAAAACTAACTTTTATATTTTTTGATGTATAGGTAGGAGTAAAAAAAATAACTTCACATAAAATATTATACTTNCACTCCAGTATTTTACTCATATTATTATTGTTGTTATTGTTATGTCTACTATATCTACTAGGAAACCTAACATATTTCCAGCCAATGACCTCACACGGCAGGCAATCTCTATTTCGACGACTCTTTTATCGTCAACCCTAGGATTTGTCCCCATCGATGGATATATATTTTTTTTCTCTGGCACCCTCTCCGCACGCGCATGCATTTAGAAAACCGCTGGATTGAGATGCATTTCCCCATTTCCGTTTCGTCTAGACCTATTCAAGTTTAACACGAAAAACCGCAAGAATTTACGAGCCATTCAATTTTGCTTCGCCTTTGTCCACCGTTAGGGTCTGATGGCCATTCCGAAAACCTGCGATTCGTATATGCCTCCCGATTCGTAAGAACTACATATTACGCGAGAGCACAATTGAAATGGATATCAATATTTTATCAACCTCTTAAATCCAATATGCCGGTGAAAACAATTGCTAAGCCCACGCGCTCAACGAAAGCCCAACGAGAATATTAGATAACGCGGCAATCTTTCCAAAACTTAACTTGGAAAACATACATTTTTCATATTTCCCTCTTCTTCCTCCTCTTTACGAGCGTTTATAATACAATACATTGAATTATACAAAGCACATAATATATATACTATATATATATATATATATATATATACGTATAGATAGATAGATATATAGTTGTGCTGAAATGGAATAATATCCTATACAGACTTCTGCAGTTACTCGAAAAATGTAAATAAAATATCACAGTTTTGATGCGAAGCGGCGAGGATGGTAGCACGTAGGTGCGAATGAAACCTTTTGCGAGTGACAGCGGCAAGGGTATTTTCTAAATTCACATTAAACCCTAGTAAGTACCCTACAATATTATTACTATAATTTTATAAATTCTATTATTAACCGTATTACGTATAAAACTTGTTGCAATATATTTTACAACGGGTAGAAGATTATATTATATATTTTACACAGATTACGTGTTTTTCGCATAGTTTCCGCCTAAAAAAACGATGATTGGGCGGAATACAGGCCGAATAGTTGCACACCAAACCGTATCGTGTAAGAACAATTCTCAGAATAAAACATAACAAAAGTAAATATTTCTAAAAAAAAAACGTATACTTCCAATAGTACCTACCTATATAATAACTAAATAGCGTGATGCCACAGGAGTCCCAATAGATTGACAAACGTACAATAAAATACTGCACAGTAAATCATATTATTAAACATAAATATTATAATTAATGAATTTAAACAATACTGAAGTGGTACAAACACGAAGATAGTATTATGAAATATGCATAGATTAATAATTAATTCCACTATGTAAGTACCTAAACATTGTGTGGAATAATAAATTATAATATGATGATTAATATAAATAAACAATGGACGAATGCGGGGTTAAAAAAAAAATAAGGCTCATACAACGGCTTTCTATTTACCTATCTTATAATTGTGTCCGGAAGGACATAAGTAAACGTAACTATTTCTACGAAAAGTAAATTTTGTAAACTGTCAAAAGTGATGGACGACATATTATTATTACAAAATATTATTGTAACAGAAATTATCGTTTGTGGACGTTGCGTCGATAACGGATATTCAAAACATACAACGTTAATACAAATCGGTGATTTAAAATCAATAATGTATACAGGCACAGACTTTCATTCTATACTTGTATATTACAAAAGTTGATTAAAATAAGTTAACCATCCTGTGGTCCCCGTCCCCTTTGAATATCTCCGTAAAAAGAATTGCGGACAACTCGCTTGTATTTCTGATTGATCGTAAAAAATACTTGATTTTATTTATCTTATCCTAAATATATGTATAGTATACTTCATGAGGAAAAACTCGGTTTTATTTGTACGATGAAATTCGTTTGTGCTTCACTGGAGTCTCACGATTAAAATAAAAAAAACTCTCGCCCAGGCGACAAGCTGTTGCACGCGCGGAGAATACGAAAGTATTGAACTAGTCCAATTTTTTTAATCTTGACTTACCGACAACACAAATTATAGATTTGCAGGAATAAAAAATAAAAACTTTTATTTCGTTGATATTGCTACATAATAACAATATGAATAATATGACGAGCAGAATTGAGTACGCTATGTAAGATAATTTGTTTCCCAATGGCGCTTACGTCACCGCAGGTATTTTATTGATAAAAAAATAAAATAATGTGTTATTTAATATAAGGCGGTGGCATAGTTTAAAATGGGATAAAGGGGTTTCAGGGTGTTAGAGATATCAAAGAATCATCTCCGCATTCTCTCCTGTATACTGAATAGATTTCCCAGAGAGCTGAACAAACAAATCCAAGATAAAATATCGCGAGGAAAGGGAACCTCGTCGTTTAACAAGCAGAATTGTTATAAACGATTTATGACTGAAGGAGGATGGTGGAGCCGGTAGCATATTAAATGGCAAGGGACGATTTCGAATGACTAGTGGAAATTAAACGCATCCGTATCGCCAGGCCCACACACACACGCGCGCCCGAGGGCGTTGAAATGATAGTACGCCGCCGACTGAGAGTAAACGCTAAGGAACAATAAAATAATTATTATTTGTCTGGCAATTTCACCAGTGTGTGTGTTGCACTGTTATATAGGTATATAGAGTGTAACAGTTGGCCAACATCGACCTGAATGATGCGTAACGCCGCTGTACCGGCGTATTCATTTATATAGCATATATACATATACATATATTTATAAACATACAGAGTGATTCACTAAACATGCCACCCCTATATTTTCCTTTAACAGTGGATTTATTCGAATTCTGATTTTTTTTAATTTTAAGTATACTTACTAATTATGGACCATATTTTCAAATAGGTACTCAGATCTTTCATCGTTTAAGAAGTGTTCTTTAGCGGTTCTTTTTTTTAATGGAATCACCGGTTTTCTTTTAAATTGATAATCATATATTTTGTTTTATTTTTTTGAAAATGTTGTGAGTAAATCCAGTATATATCCGAATCAAATGTTGAATTTATAGTTTTTGTGTTATGTGACGTTCTTTATTAAGGAAAATGAGTTTGGAAGATATGATGATTTCAACATTATTGTAATTATTATTAATTTATCGAAATTTTATAATTTGAAAAAATTGTATTTGTATAAAAACTACTAAATTCGATTTTACTTTTTTTTGTTCATTTTTGAGGACTAATATCTTGAAAATACATAGTTTAATTTGTGTACAGCATACATTAGGTCAGTTCTCATTTGAAAAAAAGGACTTAGTACCTCCACAGGATATTCCTTAAATGGTATAAAATCCAAGTATTTCAAAATACAGTCGTTAAGTGTAGTTAATTATTTAAAAAAACAGAATTTGAATAAATTCATTTTAAAATTTAAAAAAAAATGGTGTGAGCATACGTATAGCGAATCACCCTGTACATTGTACATAATATATAAATACATTATACATAGGTATATATTTTCTGCGAGCCCCGTGGGACAGGGAGATAATATAAGGCTAGCCGAGTTATAAGGTTCGGATGGTAGTAGCTGAGTGTAAATCGGACCGACAAAGGTGGTGGCGGACGGCTCGGGGAGGTGAAGCCATGAGAGGAAGTTCAGTCGTAAAAATATACCGATTCACGTAAAGCACGTTTTTACGATGCGACCTAGTCTAATACCGCGC
>NW_019101790.1:0-5314 GCF_001856785.1 Myzus persicae | reverse complement strand
GCTCTTGTGTTCATGGTTCGAGGTATCAGGAAAAAATTTAAGCAGCCAGTTGCATTTTACCTCACTACCAGCAACATGAATGGTCTAAAGCTTGCCAAAATTATCAAAGAAGTGATAGAAGCTGTACAATCAACTGGTCTTACTGTCATCTCTACTGTATGTGACCAAGCACCTACTAATGTGGCTGCGATAAATAGATTGCGTCAAGAAACAAACACTAAATATATGAAGGAAGAAAAAGAAAACCGTCTTTTTGGTTTTGAAATAAATGATAAGGAAATCATTCCTCTCTTTGATGTTCCACATCTTTTAAAAGGTCTTAGAAACAACCTTATAACAAAAGATCTAAATTTTATTTATGACAACAGCCAAAAAAAAGCTTCTTGGAAGCACATAACTCAGTTTTATGAGTTTGATAAAGATCAGAGCACAGAAGGAGATCGTCTAGTACCTAAACTTACTGATGCCCATGTATATGAAGAGAAAATTAAGAAAATGAAAGTGTCACATGCTGCGCAGGTATTTAGTCAACGCGTCGGTGCAATAATGAAGAGGATTGCTGTTATGTCAAACAATTGCACACCGAGTGAGTTAATAACAAAATATTATAGAATCGACCTTTTTTTTGTTAATTTTATTGTATATATAAATTGCTTTTATTTTTTTGTAGGTATTGATCGTGAAGCTGCAGACACTGGTCAGTTGTGCTTATTTGTTGACAACCTGTTCGATAGTGCAAATGGAAATGTCATAAAACCAACACCTGGCAAGGATCTTCGTAGCGCAGTCACATTGACCTCTTCTCACTGGGTATTTTGGAGTAAAGCTTTAGATGTTCTACGAAGTATGAAGTATGAAACAACGAAAAAAATTCCATCAATTGCCAACTGGATAACTACTATTCAAGGACTTCAATTAATTTGTAAGCGACTTCTAAAAGCAGGTTTCAAATACATTCTTCTAAGAAATTTCAATCAAGACCCCATTGAAAATTTTTTTGGATCAATTAGAAGTCACGGATTAAGGAACATCAACCCAACACCTGCAAATTTTATTTCTTCATTTAAATCTCTAGTGATCAATAATTATACGTCTACTCATTCTGTTGGTGCAAATTGTGAAGACGATGATAGTGATGGCATTTTGGACAACTTGAAAGATTTTTTATTCAATGAAATCCCTTTAAATGAAGAAAATGAAGATGAAGAAAATTGTTCTGCTCAACATGATGCTTTGACTACATTCCCTACATTAGAGCAAACTGGAAGTCTAATTAACTCTGGCAGTAGAGCATACGTCAGCGGCTGGATTATAAAAAAAATTAAAAAAATTACAAAAAATTGTACAGTTTGCATTTCAAAATTATCATCACCGTAAATCCTAAAGGAACATTTCATTATTCAGGCTTGCCAATACATCGATTGTAATTTATTATATCCTGATCAAGATACCATAGATTTATATAGTTTCATTATACAGCTTTTTAATTTAAATTTTCATAAATTTGTATTTAAAAATAATGGTTTTAATGAGTTTCTCTCATTAATTTCAAAATGTGCACCTATAGAAAATTTTAAATGTTCAAATCATGATTTAAGTAATATGTTCCTTAAAACTGCTTGTAAACTTTTAACGTACAGTTATATTAATAATATCAATAGAATTTTAAGTAAAGGAGAAAAATCAAATACATTGGATCCAATTAAACAATCTGCTATTTTGTACAATAATAAATATTCTAAGAAAAAGAAAGTTTTACTTCGTCAAAATGTAAATTATTTGTAGCTTTGTAGTATGTTAATATTGTTATTGTTATAATATTATGCTTAATTGTAACTAAAATGTAAATTATTTGTAACTTTGTATTATATTATATCTAAAATGTAATTTCTAAAAATGTTTTTAATAAATATATTTATTATACTATTATTTTGCAATTCAATACTTTGTTTCAGTTTCAAATGTGAATAAAAAAGTAAAAACAATAATCGATTGCGAACTATTGATAATCTAGTACTATCGATTTTCTAGTACTATCGATTTTCTAGTGCTATCGATAGTATAGTTATTGAGACAAACGACGGGAGCGCTGGGGTCGTTCGTTGTATCAATACTTTGTTCAGCAGTTGCCTTTCTATTTAATCTTTTTTCTATGATGTATACACTATAATAAAACAATTGTTTCTTTATTTTTGTTGAACAAATACATATTATACATTTTATATTATATAATAGTCATTATTTAATGATAAAAACATTTTTATTATATTTAATAATAATATGATAGAAAATAATAGAAATATAGAATATAATGTAAAAAAAATAATTTTACATATATTATAAATGTATTGATTACAAATAAAATTGAAAATGTACTTAATTTAAATATAAAAAAAATTGAAGACCATCTCCCCCACATCAGTACACCACTGAATATAGGTATACAGTATATAATGGTTGTTATTAGGTCATAATTAAATAAAATTATAACATAAAATATTATGAATATAAAATGAAAAGATTTATTTCTTGTTATATTTAATAATATGATAGAAAATAATATATTATAATATAAAAAAAATTAAATAAAAGATAATTATACATGTTATGAATCTATTGATACAAATAAAATTGAAAATTTACTAAATTTAAATATCAAAAAAGTGAAGACCATCTCTCCCACATCAGTACACCACTGAATGTATACAATATATAATAGTTGTTATTAGGTCATAATTAAATAAAATTATAACATAAATTATTATGAATATAAAATTAAAACAATAAATTGTTTCTTATTATATGCAATAACATGATAGAAATTAAAAGAATATAATATAAAAAAAAATAATAAAAGATAATTTTACATATTATGTTATAAATGTATTGATAACAAATAAAATATAAAATGTACTTAATTTAAATATAAAAAAGTGAAGATCATCTCATAAATGAAAATGAAAAAAAAAAGAAAAATCCGGTAACTTCCCAGAATTTACAATATTATAAATTAATTATTTGCTGTAGTAGTCATCATAACTGATTTTTTTTTAATTTTAAAGGGGGATTGAATAAGCACATACTTAATAACTTCTTCTATGTCATTGGTGCAAGTTTCTAACATTGAAAACTTTTTAATTTGTTGAACAGACTCTAAAAAAAAAGTATATTTTTAACAACACATAGATAAAGAAAATTGCAAAACTAATAAGTATTTAAATGTGAAAAAATTAATATATTATATTTTTTTACTAAAAAAAACTAACATTCAAAAATTTACTTTATAATATAAACACTATATTATACACATTATACGATGAAAATAAATGCACAAAACTGAATATGTGACATGTTATTTAAATTAAAGTTTAACTCATTTATTGTAACTATGGAGGCATAGAATATTCTAATATTCTATATTAGAAATTTATTTTTTATATATATATATTAAATTTATTAGGTTGAAATAAGAATGACTGTGTATTTCAATGTGTTTAATATAAACCATGACTTTTTAATGTACAATATTTGTGAGATGACTTAGGTATGAGGGTTTAGATATTTAAATTGTGTTACTGAAGTTTGAACTCTATTTAAAATTAGTAAATACAAGGACTCTGCTATTATTTTCGTCAAAATTACAAAAGAAAATATCACTTATTATCACACTACTTATGTAATAAAAGAGCAACCATATATATGTACCATTGTAATCATTATAAAAAATAATTTATAATTGCATACCTACATAAAAATAGTTATATTATATATATATATACATAAAATTACTTACCAAAAATTAATTTATTTGTCATTAATTTTGAAAAACTTTGCTTTTTATTGCCACGGCCATTATATGAAAAAGAACACAAAACTTCTTGAATAAATAACATAGACATTATTCGTTTAACCATAATTTTAATGGTTTTTCCTCCAATTGCAGAGAGTCGTTTTACCTAAAAATTAAAGAAATGGTATATAGTATATCTTATCAATATAAAATTAAACTTTAAATTGAATTTAAATAGGAATAAGTACCAAATAAGCACGATAAGTTTTATCACTAATTAGTTTTATTTCCAATTCATCTAACTGGTCAAGTGAATTTATAGGTAAGTCCAAATCAAACTGAAAATTATCTGTGATATCTGTTTCATAATTCTTGGATTTCAAGTTATTATTACTTTCTTCTATGAGTTTGGTGAGATTATTAAGTTTTTCATCAATTGTACGAATTTCAAATTTCATAGTAAGTAGCTTGTGAAGGACAGACTTTTGAAAAACAATATCTGTTTACAAAAAACATATACAATATCATATTATATTATTAGTAATAAATATATATTTATTTTAAAGTAATACAAATATATTAATACTTTACTATAAACATTAAACTGAACAAGTCAGAAATCAAAATAAGGTTATGACAATGAAAACATTTGGTTAAAATAGTAAAGTAACTTACCATTTTTAGTTGTAATTGAATTTGTATTTACTTTTTGGTTACTAGTTAAAATACTTTTTCCTATCAACAAAAACCATACAAATATTAAAACAATTATTATAAATTTTAAAAAATTAAATATTAATTACTAACCATATGATTCAGATATCAAAGAATTGTCATTATTTGTCGTAGAAGCAGAATTTTCAGAACTTTGGTGATGTTCAGTTATATCATGAAATAAACTTCTTTTTGCACCTTTGAAAATAGATATTGGATGATATAATAATACAGGGTGATTCTTTTATCAAACAACACTCATTATTTGAAAAAGTATTGACTTTTTTCAAAATTGTAGATTTACGCTGTTCTAGAATTGTATATTTTTTTTATATTTTTCACCCTTATATTTATTAGGTAAACCACCATCAACTTTTGATTTTCAAATGGTAACCTATACTTAAAATTTCATAATTGAATAAAACTATTTTTTTCATTAATTATTACGTTCAAATTTTCATTTTTCGTTAATCCGTTGATGAGATATTGCTCCTCAAAGTTAGGTGGTTTTGGGAGATAGTTATAGTGTGTAAATGTGTTATACCTCGGCAGTAGATACCGCAGTTATCAGGATTTTTATCCCTCGGCGTAAAACCCTTTTCAAATCAAGTCACCAAGTACACTGCATAGTAAACTACAGCTAGCCCCCAAATTTATTTTATTATACCCATTTGTCAGGATGTCGTACAGTTCGCCCCACTGAAGGCGATTTCGGCACTGGTCATAATAATACTTATCAAATATAAAGACCAGAAGTTGAAAGTAATAAATACGATATCACTTAAATCCAAGGTATAATAATAATAATCA
>NW_019101789.1:0-5321 GCF_001856785.1 Myzus persicae | reverse complement strand
AGTAGACAGTTCTGTCACCACCTCCAAGTGCACCGCCTTGGTCGTAAAACAAATGAAAACAGCGATATAAATTTTAAATATGCGGGACTTACGCAATCGCGATTCCTTTAGTTGTAACGGGCCCGCATAATCGACGCCTACTTGATCGAACGGTCGTCGCGGTTGTATGCGTGCACGCGGTAAGTCAGCCATAAATGGGTGAGTCGGTTTCGCATCAAATCTCACACACACGGTACAATTTATCAGAACACTGTGCAAAACTGACCGGAGAGATATCACCCAATATTGACGTGCAATCATTGCCGCTAAAACACGCGGACCCGCATGGCCCGTAAGTAAATGCCATCGGCGGCACAACAATAACGCATAATGCGACCGTTTAGATAGCAGGATAGGGTGTTTGCAATCGTAATTTAATAACGAGTGGCGTAAGCGTCCGCCTACGCGGATTACGCCGTCAGAGTCTATGAACGGGGCTAACCGCGCAACCGGTTTCGAGGATATGCGACTACCCGCGGCCAACTCCCGCAACAACTTAGAAAAATGTACGCGTTGCGATTCCGCAGCCAACGCGCGCGCGGTATGATCTAATTCACCTTTTTGTAAAAATGAGGGGCCGATCTGATCGGAATTCAGTGGCAACGACGGCCCTGAAACCCCACTCCGTCTTGACGCGACACGTTGCTGACAAGCTCGTACGAAGCGGCGCATGTACGTAACCACACGTAACATGCGATCAAAATTAGAAAATCGTGCGAACCACTCCTCTACCTCGTCGTCGACAAGCGCAGCACACGACGCGACCCGTAACTCGGGTAACTCACACACAGACAGCGGTGGACTACGATCGTCATCCCATTCCGCCGGCTCGCGGTAGGCGGTCGGGGGGCCGCGCCAATATAAATCCAATTGTGCTAACGCCGCCGGCGTTACGCCACGAGACGCGCAATCCGCGGGATTCTCGGCCGACACAATGTGTTGCCAGGGACAATGAGGCAATAATACCTGAATTTGATGTATCCGATTTGATACGTATATTTTAAATGACTCGTGCGGGACTGTTAACCACGACAGCACGATGGTCGAATCAGTCCAGGCCCGTAAACCGACGATGTCGAGTTGTGGTGATAATATATTTTTAATGCGGTTTAACCAACGGGCTAATAATAACGCGGCGGCCAGCTCAAGACGTGGGACGGTCAATGATTTCGTCGGAGCTAATTTGGTCTTAGTACCAAGTAGGAACACGGACTGATCGATCTCAACGTTTAACATGCGTATATATATAACGGCCGCATAACCGGTTTGCGACGCGTCGCAAAATCCTAATAAGTAGCACGGCGCGCCTTGGTGTGCGTTGATATGTCGCGGTACACGGATATTCAATAGGGACGGTAACTCCAAAACAAACGCAGTCCAATCTGCATGAATATCGGCCGGGAGCGGATCGTCCCACGCGATGTTATGTCGCCACGTCTGCTGCATTATGGATTTTGCCATAAACACAACGGGACCAAAAACACCTAACGGGTCGAAAATACGTGCGACAAGAGACAAGATTCCGCGTTTCGTAAAGACGGGTGACGGTTCTAGACTTAGGGCACAACAGAAATAATCTCTATCAGGATGCCAAGCTAGGCCTAAAACCTTAGTGCCGTAACCGTCGTCATCCCCGAACGTCATAGGTGCGCCCACGCAATCGGCGGCTGGTACCGCTTGCAACACAGCCGGCGTGTTTGATGCCCACTTTTTAAGTTCTAGCCCCGACCTACCCAAAACTGAAATTAAGTCCGACTGAAGTTTCAGTACGTCGGCTATCGTATCGGCCCCGACTCAAATATCGTCGACGTAAGTTTGATAATTGAGCGCGTTACGTACCCGGTCAAAACCGTCGCAGTCGGTGGACGCAATTACTTTAAGAACGCGAAGGGCGAGATACGGGGCACAGTTAACGCCGTACGTGACGGTATTAAGCTCATATTCACGCAATTCATCGTGAGGCGAGGCGCGCCACAACACATGTTGAAACTCTCTATACTTGGGTAGAATCAGAATTTGTCGGTACATCTTACAGATGTCAGTGGTAAATGTGTATTTATGTACACGGAAACGTGTCAAGACGTCCACAATGTCCTGCTGTAGTTTCGGACCAGACCACAAACATTCATTAAGCGACGGTCCGCGGAAGCCCCTGGCAGACGCATCAAACACAACCCGAATCTTATTAGGATCAATCTCCGGGTGATAGACAGCATGATGAGGGATTATATATCGCCCCGGAGACGTTGCCACCGACATATGTCCTAACGCGATATACTCAGACATAAACTTTACATACAATGATTTTAACACTGAATTCGCGCACAATTTGCGTTCGAGCGCTTCGAACCGCCTCACGGCTACCTCGCGAGACCCCACGTAAGTTTCTACCGGCCCGCGAAATGGTAACGGTACCGCAAAGCGACCAGACGGTAGGCGCGTCATTTCATCGCGAAATATTTGTTCACAACACCCTTCACTTGTGAACGTGACAGGCGCTATTTCGGGTTCTTCAATGTGCCAAAAGCGCTCCATTATCCCCTCAATAGACGCGTTCATACAAATAGGTAACGACTGATGAGAATACCCGACCGGGTCAACGACCGGACCGATAAGTATCCAGCCGAACACTGAACTAAAAGCTGTCGGTAATGATTCGTCGATCGACACTTTCCGCCCGTCCATTATAGACCCGTATACGTCCCCTCCTAATAACAAGTCGATTGGCGAAGTTAAATATAATGATGGATCTGCGAGTTCCAGATTAGAAAAACGGTCTTTTACACACGCGGCTAACGATTTCTGCGGTAAGTCGCTTGTTATGGTAGGCAACACCAACGCCTGAACAGGCAGCACCGGATCTGGCGCGAACCGAGGTTGCACTATACAGTCTACGCGCCCTTGAACGGCGGCAACAGTTGTCCCAGCCAACCCGCTTATCGGTGCAGTCCAACGTGACGGTATCAATCCTAATCGCTTAACGCACGCGGTAGTGATTACGCTAACTTGCGACGCGCTATCAACCAGCGCCCGTATTGTATGCACCGCGCCAGACCTATCCCGCATATGTACGAGTGCGGTACCTAATACAATGGCCATAGATGGATGGGGGGACGGGGGCCTCACTACAGACGCACACACAGATGAATCGACCTGCACCGGCGATTCCTCCCCGCCCTCTCGCTCGTCCGACGACAAATGTAGAAGTGTGTGATGTTTACGCGAACAATCTTTGCAATTAGGCTTCACCTTACATTTCGGAACCCAGTGCCCAACGCTCAAACAATTAAAACAAACGCGATTTTCTCGCGCCCACCGCGTTCGGCTTCCGGCTGCCCATGACTTAAATTTCATACATGCGACTAACGAATGTGCACCGGCACAACATGGACAATTTCCGTCTTCTTTCGCCGTCACAAATGACACTGGACGGAACCCTTTTGATTTCCCGTACTGATCCCCATTCTTACGGAACGTATTTTGCGGCTTTCCCGACTTAACTTGCGCGGTAACATTACCGACCTTTCCCGCATCAGCGACGTTCTCCAATATAGACACGCGCGAGCGAACAAACTTGAGCAAACCGGTTATAGACGGATAATCAGCCGAACTACCTGACTCGAATAATTTGCGCGTGGCGACCGGCAGACACCTAAATGCAATGGTAAATAATATGAAAGACCCCAAGTTTGGTATTTTTAGTGCTTCCAATAGCGAAATACTCTCGCTCACTGTCCCTACAAAATTATTAAGGTCATGTAACGATTCCTGTGACATTGTCGGCGCGCTTAATAATCGATCAAGTAACGAAGTGGCGACTAATCGCGGTCGATAAAATCGCTCTGACAGGAGGGACCACGCGAGACCATAATTTTCACCGGACACCGGAACACCGCGTATCGCGTCGGCCGCTTCGCCAGTAAGACACCCGATTAAATAATACATCTTATCGATGTTGGACAGCTGGAGTCGCGCGTCTACTTGTTCCTTAAACCTATCACGGAACGTAGGCCATAAACGGAAATCTCCGTCGAACTTGGGGAGTGGAATTTCTGGTAGACGCGACAACGGATTTTGGCAAACTTCCTGAGGGGGTTCAGTCGATCCTAACCTAGCCTGGAGGTATGACATGTCGATTGCCTCAGCGCCCTTAGGCAATAACTTTGCCACCGCGACCTTACATTCACTAATACATTTACGTATTTCAGCTGATAAACCGACATCATACTCGGAAAGTCTATCTAATTCGGTTAAGCCGTCTAACACCTCGTCGTCTTCAAACCTAAACTGTGTCCACATAGAATCTAAATCGGCAGTTAAATGTGTAACGGTTGGACCTAGGTCGGGTTGCTCTTCAATCTGTAATGCTAACTCATGCACGGCTTTAATCTGTGATATTATATTCGAACGCCTGATTTTAACTCGCTCTAAACGCCTAGCGCCACGCACGCTGTCAGCCTCAGCCCCGCTAGCCATGATAAAAGTAAAGTGCTATAACCACACAATTTACGCTTAGGACAATAAATATATAATAACTGGCCTTTAACCAAGCACTGTGCGCCCACGTGAGCCACGCCAACAGCCACGGCGACCAACACCACCGTCTCAACACAAAACGCTGCTGAACCTCCCTATAAGGTCAGAACCACGCTCTGCTACCAAATTTTTTCGCCGATGCCGATCCTACGATTACAGCGGTTATCGGCAACGACTCGCGTTTTTTTTGGTTGAGAACAGGAGCGGGAGAGGTTACTCACACAAATTATAAAACCATTACTATTTTAAAATACAACAATACTACCGCCGCTGACCGTACGGTATATATATTATACAACAATATTATAAAGGTAATTAATAAAATATGCGGGCGCCCAGAACAATGAATACGAAAATATAATATAATATTGAGTACAACGACCTCAACCGCCGTATTGTATAAAAAATAAATAATAACAAAGTAAATATTCTAACGCTAAGGTCGCAAAATACAAATAATGGTATAGATGATTGGCCACTGATCACAAATGTGTAAGATGATAAGTATGTCTGATATTATATAACCTGACAGCGACAGCACTTGAATGATCCCACGATGCGAAACCACAACCGTGGATGATGCAGAATCTCTTCGTCGATGAGTTCAAAAGAGAACTCAACTTGACACAACCCGATCACAGGTGGACAAGAAATCACAACTCGTGTTCACACGAGGTTTTTGCGACACGCAAGACGGTGAACGAGCACGACGTTGTGCGTAGTTCGACCGTTGGAAAAAGACAAGA
>NW_019101788.1:0-5321 GCF_001856785.1 Myzus persicae | reverse complement strand
CTCATAATGTAAGTAATATTATTATTTATACAACCGACGACGTTAATTAATATAAGTAGTTAAGCAACGTGTAGTAAGTTATTAAAAAAATTAATTTTATCATGAAGGTCCCCACACACTGCAGCGGTGGCGGTGAATTGTGTCCGGACTCATTTTACCGCCATCGCCACCGCGGCAGTGTGTGGGGACCTTAATATAAGTACTAAAGTACCTTATGTATTGAGGAAAAAATGAAAAATAGGAATGTTTAATTAATGTTCAATGAATCACCTTTTGTCCCGTCTCCCGTGTTTTTCTTATAAATATTCTATTTAAATGTCTCAACTATTAAAGAATCAGTCATATTAGATATCACAAGGGTGGCCACCTCGGATCGCATGGGGCTAGCGTTTTAACATTTTCACTACTATAATAAGAGTACCGATTATTCCTTTTTCTGCGTAACCCGTAACATGCACTTCTACAGTTCTACGATTATTCTTAAGGAAGCACGAAACACAAAAAAAAAATGTCTTTAAATTATTTTAAATGTTAAATTATTGTAGCTATCACTGTATGGAATGATTTGGTGAAAATCCGATGTAAAATAAATTATTACTTTATGATAAATTAAGATATGTAGATTAGCCACGTGACGTTATTAGGCCCGGCTGCGTATTTTACAAATGTAGGTACATATCAGAATTTCAATATAAAATGTATTTGTTTAAATATTAAAAATCTTAAAAGTGATATTTTTGTTAAACGGCGCGCCATACCGATTTAAATACGAAATAAAAAATAAAAAATATCTCCTTTAAGATTTTTATTATTAAGAAACGTTATATTGAAATTCTGATACTTGTATCGTCTTAAACACATAAAACCACACATTTATACGTAAATTAAATTTAAAAAATAATATATTTAGGTTGGTAAAGCGAGAAACTTTTACACGTAAAGATAGTTAATTACGAGGAGACTGGGCCCAATGACGTCTTTTTTCAATTTCTCATAAGAGTCATAGCATATTGAATAACATTATTCTTAGAATTAATCATTCTTTCAAATAAAAAAAACCTATTTTTGTGTTGTGTGCTCCTTTATTACAAATATTTTAATATTATTGCTATATTTAAATGAATTAGGTATTTTTAATTGGTTGACTACTAGGGGCATCAAAAAAACATTTGCCTCGGGAATCCAGAAGTCTAAATCTGGCCCTAGTATCCATATTTTAAACTCAATACTTAAATGTATAATTCAAGATTAATATTTTATTATTATTAAGTGATACAATTAGATAACAAATTGATACTTAGGTACATAATATTATAATTTACAGAAACACAGAAAGTTATTTATTAATTATTCAATTATTGGTAAATATGGCTAGTCGTGATCGTGATAAATTTAGATCACATCCTTCAGGTCATCAAAAACGGTTGAAAAAAGCAAAAGTTGAAGCATTCATGCAAAAACAACGTGGATGTTTTGAAAAGTTTGTCAGTAAAAAAAATGAAGATTTATTGGGTGGATTAAACTCGGTTAGTAAAAATGATGGAATAGAAAACACAGATGTGAATTGTGAAGTTCAGGAAGTGTCTAATGTAAATAAAAATATTACTGGGTTGCAAAATGTTCAAAATCTTACATCACCTCTTGATGTTCAAGAAACACAAAATACTTTGAACGATAGATATGTTTATGATTTAAATGATCCTGGATGTTGGCCTTCAGAAATCACTCATAATATTCGAATAGAAATTGTATCTTTAGGTGTAAAAAGAAATACACATCAAGAGTTTCCTGCTAATAATGAAAACCCACCAAGAAAGTTTACTTCTTATCATTTCTATCGAACTATGTCTAACGGTGAACGCGTCGATAGAGAATGGTTAATATATTCAAATAAAAAGGATTGTGTATACTGCTTTTGCTGCAAACTCTTTTTAAAAAAAAATTGTACTAGTGGCTTATCTTTAAATGGTATCAACGATTGGAAAAATATAAGTTATTCTCTTAAAATACATGAACAATCGATTAATCATTGTCAATCACTTAAAGATTGGTTTGAACTTAAAACAAGATTATTGTCATCACAAACAATTGACAGAGAACATTTAGCGATGTTGGAAAAAGAAAAGAACCATTGGCGCAATGTACTTAAAAGAATTATATGTACCGTGCAATTTTTATCTAAACACAATGATGCATTTAGGGGTTCATCTGATAAAGTTTGTACAAAAAATAATGGAAAATTCCTCGGGCTTATCGAAATGATGGCATCATTCGACGATGTCATGGCAGAACACATTCGAAGAATAAATAATCAAGAAACTCATGATCATTACCTTGGACCAGAAATTCAAAATGAATTGATAGAACAAATGTCGAGTAAAGTCCGTGAAAATATAATTAAAATAATAAAAGGTGCAAAATATTTCTCAATCATGATGGATTGCACCCCGGATGTAAGTCACCAAGAACAACTTTCTTTGATTATTCGAATAGTTAATTTAGAATTAGAAAGAGAAACTTCAGCACCAAAAATCGAAGAATATTTTTTAGATTTCATAAGCGTTGAATCAACTACTGGTTTACATTTAGCAAACTTACTTGTTTCAAAATTACAAGAATATAATATTGACCTTCTGGACTGCCGTGGACAAGGATATGACAACGGATCTAATATGAAGGGACAATATCAAGGTGTACAGTCCAGAATCAAACAACTTAACTCTAGTGCATTTTTTACTCCATGTGCATCACACAACTTAAATCTATTACTAGGAGATATTTCCAAAAGTTCCACAAAGGCAATTAGTTTTTTTGGAATAGTACAGAGAATATATTGTTTGTTTTCTTCTTCAACAAAACGTTGGAGCATTTTAAAAATACATTGCCAAGAACTCACATTAAAACCCTTGTCTGAAACCCGATGGGAATGCAGAGTAGAAAGCATTAAAGCTATTCGGTATCAAATACCTGGAGTTATTAAAGCATTAGAAGAGGTTTCAGAAGTTACAAATGACCCTAAAACTAAGAGCGAAGCCAATTCTTTGGTTAGTCATGGAATTGGTGACTATGAATTTATTTTAAGTCTAGTTATATGGTATGATATTTTGGTGCAAGTAAATATGGTAAGCAAATCATTACAATCTATAAATACAAATTTGCAAATATCGACGGGTATGTTGAATAGCTTATTAGATTTTTTAAAAAAATACAGAACAAATTGTCATGGATTTGAAAATGCGAAAATCACAGCTAATGAATTAGCAAAAGATTTAGATGTTGAACCAGTATTTGCTCAAAAAAGATATAAAAAAGCTAAAAAAATATTTGATTATGAGAGGAATAATGATTTACATAGGAATAATGGCGAAGAAATATTTAAACAAGAATATTTTATTGTTATTCTAGACCAGGCTATTGTTTCAATGGAAGAAAGATTTATACAATTTAGGTGGTATGAAGAGAACTTCGGTTTTTTATTTAATATAAAGAATTTAAAAGAAACAAATGATGAAGATTTAATGAAACATTGTAAAGATTTACAAAATATTTTGTCTTCCGGTGACTCAAAAGATATTGAAGCGGTAGATTTGTATACAGAATTAATCTTATTTCGAAATTTGGTTGAAGAAAACATGACAGCTTTACAAGCATTGGAAGTGACAAAAAAAGCTCGTAGTTGTTTTCCTAATATTTCAATAGCTCTTCGAATCATTTTGACAATTCCAGTTACTTCTGCTAGTGCTGAGAGATCATTCTCAAAACTAAAGCTTATAAAAACATATTTGAGGAATACAATGACTCAAAACAGATTATCTGGATTAGCAATGCTATCCATAGAAAATGAAATGGCTTCAGAACTCAATTTTGACTCAATAATTGATGCTTTTGCAGCTAAAAAATCAAGGAAAAAAATGTTTTAATTTTGCATCATGAATCATGATCAAAAAAATGTATAATTATTATATAGTATAAGCAATAAAATGTATTTTTTTTTTTAAACGAATTGTACATTATAATGTTTTATTTGAAGTTTACCACTTCAATTACATTTTTTGTTAAATAAATTTGTTTTTTACTTTTAAACCTATGACCTATAGATACATAAAATAAAATGTCCTGACTAACTGACTGATTTACCATACCTAATCAATTTTACGTTACTATCTGTAGGATTTAATTTTACAGATATATTAGATATAATTATTACACATTTTTGGTCTTATAGAGTATAGACGTAGGTAAGTCGGAGGGCTATATGTTCCCTAAATCTTAAACGCTATCCACGCTTTTGATTTTCATATTATTATTACTGTTATTGATGGGAAATATTAATGGTTTTATTCTACAATAAATTATGGGGCCTCGCATTTCACAATTTAGATATTGCCTAAGGCCCCGCAAATCGTAACGACGGCCCTGGGAAAAGTAATAGATGGTTTAAATACTAACAATGAATTAACTGGTGATATGAATGTCAATATAATAGGTATACATGAATGTAATAATAAATATCTTAATATGTTATCTGAAAGTGCATTTATCTCTTTTATAAACGTTTATACTAGATTGCAAAAGGGTGTAAATCATTCTTGTTTAGACCACATTTTTATTAATGGTAATGATAATGTTACAAGTACAATTAATGCTGGTGTAATACTCACTGATATAACAGATCACTGTATGGTTTGTGTCTCAATTCCAAGTAATGCTAATTTTGTTAATAATCGAAAAATGTTCAATAAAATTGATTATTAATCTATTACGTCAATATTATTTAATGAAAATTGGACCGAAGTATATGCCTATAATGATGTCAATCACTGTTATAATGTTTTTGATAAAATAATTAAAAATGCAATTGATAAATCTACTACTCGTATAATATTGAGATCAAAGAACATACGTTTAAAAGAATGGATGACTAATGGATTATTAACCTCAGCCCGTCGCAAACAATTTCTTTCAATGAAATGCAAAAAACATCCAAATAATTTAACGTTAGCTTTACATTATAAAAAATATAAAAATAATCTCACAAAAACTATAAGGCTAGCTAAAAATAATTTTTATGAACAAAAATTTAAAAATGCAAGTTCTAATCCAAAATCGACATGGAATCTAATAAACGAAGTTACAGGTTCTAAATTAAGGTTTAAAGATGACATTGTGAAACTAAAAAATAATGAGTGTGAAGTAAATGTGAAAATTGATCCAATAACTGCATCTAATATGTTTAATAACTTTTTTATAAACATCGTTCAGAATAATATAAAAAAACCAATCAATTCAAAGAATAGTCATGTTCCTAGTAACGTTTCTTT
>NW_019101787.1:0-4850 GCF_001856785.1 Myzus persicae | reverse complement strand
CGGTGATTGGCTGAAGTCCCTAATGGGTGTCAATCATCGGCCGGCGTAGCTAGCATCCGGATGGGTGACCACCTGGGCGTTTAGTGACGAATCCTAGCTCCACATATGCATGTGTTACTCTAAAATCCAAATTGTTTATATTAATAGAACAAAAAGATATAACAGAACCACTAAAAATGACGATTATATTTCAGTGGTGTCGGTTATTGACAGTAGAAGGGGGGGGGGGGAATTTAACATCCAGATAATTTTCAAATAATTCTAAAATAAAATAATTTCCATACGTTATTCAGTTGCTTCAAATCTGGACATCTTCCTAGAATTTTTATAAAACATATGGAACTTAAATAATTAATAAAAAAAATGTTTCACCTTAATGTGATGTCCAATTGTTCAAATGCGTCTTACAAGTTTGAAACATCAAATTTTAGTTAAGCACTTCATCTTCGTTAATTCCAAAAAATAATAATCACTCTATTATTAAAACTTTCATTGCTAAATGATATTCCAACCGATGCTTTGGTCGATTCGGCCACTTCACCGGCCTAAATATTAATAATAAGGTTCGAATTCAAGATAAATGTTATAAAGTGTTTTATGTTGTCTGGGTGGAAGGCTTCTGATAAAATGTTTGAGATGCCTGCTTCTTGTCTCTCCGTTTCATATGAAAGGAATTCAGTAAAAATGTGTTTAATTAAGAAGGGAGTACCACAGCTGCACATGGGGGTTAGGGTCTGCCTTCTTCATCAGATTCTGGTGTGTCATCGATGTGTGTCCTATACGAATTCTATTGATCGCGGTTTCTATTTTTCTTGAGAAGTCTGGTGGAGAGGGCCATGTGTAGACGGTATTTTTAAATTGCTTTGATTTTGAGGTACCTTATTTCCATGCCCGTTGCCATATGTTGTTATCTTATTCTGGTTATGAATTTGGCGTCGTGTAGGGTAAAATAATTAAGTCTAATGGCATTTGTGGAGTTTATTGATTGGCGTGCTTTTTCGTCAGCCCTTTCGTTTCCCGGAATTTGATTATGACTGAGTATCCATATTAAAGTAATTGAGTAGCTGGTGTGTGTAAGGTTATAGATCTGGTTCTGGATTTTTCATTTGGACTGGAGATGTTTTCAATACTCCTCGAGGTACTAAGTGAGTCGCTAAGGATTACTGCTTTATGTATGCAATTTGTTTTAATGAGGTCTAGGGCAAATGTTATTGCCATTGCTTTGGCTGTGTATATTATAAAATAAAAAAAAAGGTTCAACTTGATAAGCGGACACAAAAAAAGAAAACCAAAGAAGGATCTTTTTATTCTAAGGGTCCCACTTAACCCTCTGTTAGTCGCGCGCCAAACGGGGGTGATTTAATTAGCACTCCCTATACTGCCCAACTCGCGCGACTATGGTGTTAAAGCAGAGGGTTAAATAAGTCATGAGAAGGTTAGTACGCCTAAAGACTATGGATAGTTGAAGCTGTGGTGATGATAGTAGGCTAGCGGTAGTATACTATCATCCCGGGTCGAGTGCATTGCAATGATCTTTTCCTACTAACTACCAAGGTATTCGATATTGTATAAGCATAACAATGAAAGAAAATATTTAAATATTACCAAGAGAAATTAGAACATAATTAACTAATTAAGTATCAAAATTTGTATCCACAGTTTTAAAGCTAGTCGGCTAGCGTTGTACCAGTACTTATAATTAATAATAACTTAAATACAGTCAACACTAATTATTGATTTGTCCATCACAAAAAATGATAAAAACTGATTTAAAGATTCTAATGTATCAAAAAATATAACAAAATGTTAATTAATAAATAATAAGAGTTGACGGTATGAGGAGTTATTGTAAGTTTTTCAGTATTTATTTATTCATTAGTTTTAATTTAAAATATGGTTCATTGAATTAAAATTATATTGTCTTAGAATTCCCAATATATTTTCTTCTCACATCTTTCCACTTTGCACTTAATCTATTTATTCCAACACATTTACTAAGGAAAAAATAAAAATAAAAATATTATTATAGTTGAATTTTTTGTATAATTTCTCAAAATGTATGCTAGTAACAGTTTGAAACACAATATAATTTTAATTCAACATTAAATTATTCAAGTAAAAAATAGCTTTAACGTAAAATAGAACTTAGAAATCATTCACATTAATTTCTTGTATCAATAACAACTGTCATTCAATTAACACATTATTTTATTGTACTGAGGTAAATTCGATAAAACTCTGTTCATATTTTTTCACTTTTTTCCTTGCATTTTTTTTTTTTTTGATTCTCCAAACGTATTTGCCCGTAGGCGCCCACGTCCCCCTTCCCATTTTTATTTTTAGAAGTGAATAATATCCGATATTTTTATAATTTTTTTTATTTTATTCCTTAAACTCATTTGCCTTTTTAATGCAACTTTTTTCATATTTTTTTTTTTTTGATTCTCAAAACGCATTTGCCTGCGGGCGCCCGTGACCCCCTTCCAATTTTTATTTTTAAAATTGAATTCTCGATGAGTTTTACATACCATTTTTAAATTTTGATAACCAGCTGGTCCCTTATACATATTCCTTTTACCATTACTTAATTATTGTAAATAATGCTATGAGTTTAGGAATACTGATATTGTAGACTGCAGTCTTTAATTATTGTTTTTGATGCTTTTATTTTCATATTTTTACTTTTTTTGATTCTCATAATGCATTTGCCTGCGGGCGCCCAAGCCCCCTTCCCATTTTTGTTTTTAAAATTATATCCTAGATGACTTAAATACCATTTTTAAATTTCGATAACCAGCTGGTTCCTTATACATATTCCTTTTACCATTATTTAATTATTATAAATAAAGCTATGAGTTTAGGTATGCTGATATTGTACACTGCAGTCTATGATGTTTGTTTTTAATGCAACTTTTTTCATATTTATATTTTTTTTGATTCTCAAAACGCATTTGCCTGCGGGCGCCCATGTTCCCCTTCCCATTTTTTTTTTCAAAATTGGATCCTATTTTATTTTTTAATATATTTCAAATTTTTGATTCTCAAAATGCATTTGCCTGCGGGCGCTCGTGTCCCCCTTCCCATTTTTATTTTTAAAATTGAATTCTCGGTGACTTTTAAATACCATTTTTAAATTATGAAAACCAGCATTTTATTATTGTAAATAAAGCTATGAGTTTAGGAATACTGATACTGTAAACTGCAGTCTTTAATCATTGTTTTTAATGCACATATTTTCATAATTTTTTTTTTTTGTTTCTTAAAAGTCATTTGCCAGTGGGCGCCCATGCCTCCCTCCAATTTTTATTTTTATAATTGAATTCTATCTAATTATTTTATAATTTTTTTTATTTCATTCATTAAACCCATTTGCCTGCGGGCTCCCATGCCCCCCTTCTCATTTATATTTTTTAAATTAAATAATATAATCTGATTTTTTTCATTTATTATTTTGTTTTGATTCTTAAAATGCAATTGCCTGCGGGTGCCCATACCCCCTTCCCATTTTATTTTTTAAGTAAATAAAATCAAATTCTTTTATATTTATTTTTATTTGATTCTTTAAACTCATTTGCCTGCGGGTGCACATACCCCTCTTCCCATTTTTATTTTTAAAATTTAATAATATCTGATTTTTTTATAATTATTTTTTTTAATTCTTAAAATCTATTTGCCTGTGGGCGCCCATGCCCCCTTCAATTGTTTTTTCTATAATTTAACTGTAATTCAATTATTTAAAAAAAATTAAATTTTCATAACTAGTTAGTGCCGTACAAATATTCTTTGTTTCATAATCTAACTATTGTAAATAAAACTATGAGTTTCGGAATACTGATATTGTAGACTGCAGTCTGTAAACTGGCTAATATATATAAATATAAAACGAAATATAATAATATATATGTGTAACTGGCTTATATTTCCGCTCCTTTTTGATAACCCATACCATTTAAAGAAGACATTATCATCTTTTGTTCCTATGTTGGAGTAATAGTGCTTACTATTCAATAATTGTCCACCTGGTGTAAAATTATATGTCAAAACCGCCAACGCCGTGGACACTGTTGTTATGCGATGATGACAAGTCATTCGCTTATTTTCGTCCACTCATGTTGTGTAAAGTGGTATACTACGGTCGTGTCCCGTTTTCATCCTTTGTCGATTCGATCACGAATCACGATGTAGCCGGTTATACGTGCTATAGAGTATCATTAAATTATGTATTTCAATACTTTTGTTTGTGCTCATATCTTATAATTATAAAAAAAACTAACTACCAAACACTCATGAGTCATACCTTTACATACTCCCATAAGCAGCCCACCGAAATATCTTCAGTAAGTACCTTGCCAGCCTTGACAGTGCCTGCATTGTTGAATGTCATACATCTTCTGATGTATCGCGGTGAGTTTTGTTTCTTTCGAGTATTTCAGCTGCGATGAATATTTGCCAGCGTATCACGATACATGTTGATACCTAAGTTCTAAGTGATAACTGTATATCGTTACATATTAGTTATTACAGTCACATATTATTATTGTAATAACGCAAAAATAGAATAAATGTAAAATTATAAAAGAATAAAATAAGATAGAGAAACCGTAAATATTAATATGATGCCTGCCAATACTAATATTTAAAATGATCTCAATTTGCGCTATTACCTTCCCCCTGATCGTCGGAGGGCTCTCGAGGTCGTGTATTCGAGAATTTGATCAAATACACTGTACGATATAAATGTAAATAGTATTCGCATATAATTTAATATAATGCCGTCAATAATACTATATTTTTTTTTTTTTTTTAATTGATCCTGAGCCCGGCAACTGTGGCCATTAGCTATTAGTAGG
>NW_019101786.1:5644-8064 GCF_001856785.1 Myzus persicae | reverse complement strand
AAAAAAAAAAAGGAAACGAGTGAAGACGAAGACGAATCTAATAATTCAAATTCTGTAACACCCGTTGAAAACAATAAAGAAAAAAGCCCGGTTAGTAAACTAAGTATGAATGATAATGATATTGCTAATTATTTTAAACAAACACATACGTCAGATGAGTCGAAATTATCTATTTTTAAAACATTATGGTATCCAGATACATCTTATCAATTTCCTTCTAGTGGAAAACGAAATTTAAAATTTCAATTTAACTGGTTTTCTCGATGGGAGTGGTTAGCTTATTCAAAAACAACGGACGGAGCTTATTGTAAATATTGTGTATTTTTTTCTTTGCACCATGGCGGTGTAGGAAGTGTTTCACTTAAATCTCTCGTAAAAATTCCTTTTTCAAAATGGAAAGATGCTGTAGAAATTTTCCGCAATCATGAAATAACCGAGTATCATAAAATGGCTGTTCTTCGTGCTCAGAATAGATTAGCTATTACTGAAAAAAAACAAATTTCGATAGATTTGCAACTAGATTCTGCTTTAAAACAACAAATACAAGATAACCGTTCAAAATTGTCGCCCATAATTGAAACTATTATATTTTGTGGACGACAAAATATTTCTCTTCGGGGGCACAGAGATTCTGGATTACTTGATTTTAAAGAACCTATTGAAAACGACGGAAATTTTCGTGCCTTATTACGATTAAGAATTCAAAGTGGGGATATAAATTTAAAAAAACATATATCTACATTATCACTTAATGCAACATATATTAGTCCCAGAATCCAAAATGAAATTATCGATTGCTGTAATAATATAATGGTTAATTCAATTGTTTCAAAGATAAAAGTTGCTGGGGTATTTTCTATATTAGCAGACGAAACAGCTGATATTTCATGTAAAGAGCAATTCTCTTTATGTGTTCGATATCTAGAAACCAATACTTTAAAATTACGTGAAGATTTTTTAAAATTTGTTCCAGTAACTAGCTTAACGGGAGAAAGCCTCGCTCAAACTTTATTAGATAATCTAATAAATCTTGGAATAGATTGTTCTTTTATGGTTGGACAGGGATATGACGGGGCTGCGGCTATGAGTGGTCGTTTTAATGGTGTCAAGCATATGTTAGAAAAAATAATGATATGGCTATTTATGTCCACTGTGCCTCTCATAGTCTAAACTTGGCTATTTCTGACGCTTGTGACCTTCAAAGTATTCGGAATTGTATGGGTGTACTAAGTTCTGTATACAATTTTTTTAATACTCCTAAACGACAACAAGTTCTTTTAAGTAAAATTGCAAGTAAAGAAACAAATACAAAAGCCACTAGACTTAAAAATCTATGCCCCACAAGATGGATTCAACGACATGAATCAGTTTTAATTTTCTTAGAACTACAAAATGCTGTTACAATTTCTCTTGAAACCATTTCTTCGTGGCAAGACAAAACTACTTGTTCTACAGCTTTACAACTATTATCCGCAATTCTGAATGTTGAATTCCAGATATCCCTCCGTACTACTGCCAAGATCTTTGGTATAACTTCTCCCTTGAGTCGTTTATTACAAACAGAAAATCTAGACTTATCAACTGCAATGATTCTCGCAACAAACATTGAAGAAATGTTAATTAAAATGCGTAATGATAGTGAAAAAGAATTTAATTATATTTTCAATGATGTTCAAAAAATATGTTCTGATTGGGATGTTGATGTTAAAATTCCACGAAAAGTTGGCAGGCAAGTACACCGTAGTAATATTGAAACAGATTCACCTGAAGTATATTTTCGTGTTTCAATATTCATTTTATTTTTAGATTTTTTTATTACCCAAATTCAAAGACGTTTGTTAGATCATAAACAAATTTTGTCAAGTTTTCACTGTCTCTTGCCATCAAAAATAAATAATTTAGAATTCAAAAAACAATTTGAGACTGACATTGTACATTTAGTACGTCGTTATGAAAAAATCGTTAACTGCAGTGAAGAACAAAGTATCGGAGAACTTAGATTATGGTGGAATTATGTAAGCCAAATGAATGACAATCTTAAAAATGCCCATTCAGCTTTACTTGTATGTGATGAAAAAATATTTCCAATTATACGAAAACTTTTAGTTATTCTTGTTACTCTACCAGTAACGACGACTACACCAGAAAGGACTTTTTCGACTCTTCGTCGTCTCAAAACCTATCTACGAAATACAACCGGAGAATCTCGGATTAGCAATGCTAAATATTCATCGGGATATTGAAATCTCAACAGACGCAGTACTAGATGAATTATCAAAATCATCGAGACGAATTAATATTAAGTTATAACTTAATAGGTTAGTGTTTTTAGTCCATAAAATATACATTTTTAAAAAATTTTAATGTGCATGTCTTTAAATATAAGAAGAATACAATTGTTTAAACATTTTTTTTTTTTT
>NW_019101786.1:0-4015 GCF_001856785.1 Myzus persicae | reverse complement strand
GTTGATAATTGGTTGGTCGAACTTACATCGAAATATGGGTAAAGATAAACATATATTTTACGTTTAAGTTACGTCTTGACATATTTGTATATTTTTCGGGATAGAAGTACGTTTATCCAACGTTGATCATAAGGATAAACATTAAACAGTATTTACTCGTCAAGTCACTGATTATATACTCGTCATTTGCCATCGGTTGTCACCAGTCTGTAAATGCACGATGATCAGCATGCAAGTGTACGAGTAGTGTATGACAGTGGCGTAGTCATGCATGATTTTTTTCGGGGGAGGGGGTGTGGTGATCAACTTTTACACCTTAAATACGTAACATTTTTAAATATTTAAAAATAAATTTAAGACTTTTTGAGCGACCATTAAAATAATTTTTAAATTTTCTTAACATTTCGCTGGCTACGCCACTAGCTGGTGTATAAGCGACATAGTCTTCAAGTCAAAATACTCGACGAATATACGCTATTGTCGATTACCTAATCGTAATTATGCCGAGTTTACACGGGTCGATCGCGGTCGAACGACTTTCGCCGCACGACAACGCATCGATCCCAATCGAAACTATTAATTGTTTACACGTTCAACTGTTTCTTGGCTACATTTTAGTCGGAAGTGTACACAAAATGTCTTCTACGGTACGTGTTGGTGTTTTATTAATTTGTGATATATTACGTGAAGAGTTGTTAAAATTTAAAAGTAAAAAAACCAAAAAGCGTCGTTTGTGGACTCGGAAATGGATTTTAAGAAGGAACACTTTAGGTGCATCAACAAATCTTTTAAAAGAGATTTCTGTAGAAGATCCAAAATCATTCTATAATCATTTAAGAATGAACGAAGATATGTTTTTATATCTTCTAGAAAAAGTATCTCCTTATATTCAAAAGGAAAATACCAATATGCGAGAAGCACTGCCAGCAAGATTGAAGCTAGAAATATTATTACGATTTTTAGCTACCGGTGATAGCTTTGCTTCCCTTTCAGTACTGTATAGAGTTCCGAAATGTACAATATCATGTTTTTTATTGGACGTTTTAGAAGCAATATACAAAGCATTGGAAAACTTTATCAAGGTAATGTATTATATATTTTATATTAAAAAGAAATAAGATCCAACATTTATTTTTAAGTAAAATAAATTTAAAAAATATTTGTATCATAAAAAAAAATCAAATCTTGTAAAGAACTAAAAAAAAATATGTACCTTTCAAAAATTAAAATATTTACATAATTTTATTCTTCAACATTTTGAACTGGAGTGGACTTCTATTATTGTTGATAGTTTAATTATTGAAATCAGACATATTTACTGTGGTCCAGGCTTGCGTTAATATATCTGCTTCACAACTATTCTGGATTTCTTCAATATTATTGACATGAATGATTGGTTGTTCGGTGGAACAGGTGTCTGAAGAATAATCCCAAGTAGAATTAGAATGTAGTAAAGTTGAACTCGGAGTTGAAGATCTTGAAACTGTTTGTGAATTTGATAAGCAATGTAACCGTTCTCGTGTCAATAAACCTTGAATATCGTTTTGCAAAATAAGAGCCCTTTCAAGTGGTATTTTTCTCATTTGGTTGGCCACATGCTTTCCAAAAGTTTCAAATTCATCATCTTCTTTAACGACACATTCTTTAGCAATACTGTCTAATTTTGAAATTGCCTTTTCAATTGGAGAAATATTTGGTAGTTTTGATCTCATTTTAAAATTCGATGTCTTCATTTTTTTCAAATTCTTAGGAAAAGATGATATTTGAGTTATTTCTGTATCTTGTTCTTCGTCGATATTTGGTGTTTTAAATATATCATCTTGTTCAGGTTCGTCAGTATTCAAATTATCAGTTGTTTGTGGTTCAATTGATAATGTTTCACTTGGCAAAGTCTAAAAAAAAAATTGCGAGTTCTACTGAGATAATATAAGATATACAGGGTGTATCAGATAGAACTGACTAAAAAAAAAAAAGAAATTATGCTAATTAAACGTACAACAAAAATTGTGAAAATTATATGATTAATAAATAATTTAAGAAATATACTCATTTCAGAAATAATATTTGAAAGAAGTTAACGCTCCAAAGTAATTTATGCAAAAAAATATTTATATTTTAAAAAATTCTAAAAAATAAACTAATTGATTTAGATAAATATTTTTACCATCAAAATATTTCTTTTAATTAAATTTACAAATTGGCTATTTTGAATTTTTCCAACAAGAGTTAGAATCTAATAAAAATATTATAAAGTAGTTTCAATATTTTATTGTTTCAATATTAAATATTGGAGTAAATTGTTTAATTTTCAGGTACCAAGTACAGAAAACGAATGGAAAAAAATCCAAAATGATTTTAATATTCGTTGGAATTTTCCATTGTGCTGTGGGGCTATAGATGGGAAACATGTTCTTATACGAAACCCCCCTCACGGAGCTTCAAATTATTTTAACTATAAAGGGACATACAGCGTTGTTCTACTAGCAGCGGTTGATGCAAATTATTGTTTTATCTATATAGATGTCGGAGCAAATGGTCGCATGAATGACGCTTCAATTTTTAACAACTCATCATTTAACGAAGCAATCAGTACAAATCAGTTAAATTTACCAAAAAACGCAGTTTTTGTGGCAGACGATGCTTTTCCGTTGCGAACAAATATTTTAAAACCATACTCAAGAATAGGACGATTATCATATAAGCAAAAGATTTTCAACTATAGATTGTCTCGCGCTAGACGCATTGTTGAAAATGCATTTGGAATACTAGTATCAAAATTCAGGATATTCGAAAAACCAATATCAACATCTTTGGACAAAACTGACTCTATTATAAGAGCTACCTGTGCATTACACAATTGGCTCCGTACTACTGCGACAAAATACATCAATATTGGAATGGTCGATGGGATTTTAAAATATAATTATACAATTTGTGTATGGGTATAACTTTGTAAAGTACAAGGAGAATTTATAGATACAATGTCGGGATACAGTGTAATAAAATAAGTATCTATACCTAACGATTAAATGAAGAAAGAGTAATATAATAAATACTATTAGGTAATGAATCATTTATAGTTTCAAAATCATCATTAACTATTATACTCATATAATCAAATATAAGGTTTGTACGTTTAATCATGTACCTATATATATTAAATAGTATATATTATATATTATATATTATATATGGATTAACTGCTTTGTCGATTATAATTTATGTTTTTTATTTATAATTTATTATTGCACCGAATTTAAAATTATAATTATTTTAAATGTATTAAAAATTTAATTTTATAATTTATAGTGATCTGAATTGTTCTCTTGCCACTGTTATTTTTTTGTTTAGGAGTACTGCGACAACCGTTTGGTATTTTAGTTGGAAAACTGCAGTTGATTATTTTAACAATTTTTAGGCTGCTGTGTGCTAAGGTAGGTTACTATTTATAGTAACCAATACTTTATAAGTTACTATTTGGTTTCTACTTTCCCTTTATAATAAATATATTGTGTAAAATATATTCTACATTATATTCTATACAGTGTTTATTTAGAAATACAATATTATCGACTACATAAATCATATTAATATAATATATATTAGGTATATGTTTGAGAATTTTATTTTGTATTGAGAATGCAGACCGGAAAAGCCGCGAATGTCGTTTAAAGTAAAACGATAAGTGGAGGCATGTAAACGTTTTACGTTAATACTTCATACTTCATAGGCATAAGTGCATAACGATTAACGACGTCATAATATTATAACGTACATGGAGGCGTTAATAAAAAATCTCTGAATCGCAATAAGAAAATGAGTATACGTATAATAGACGTATTATAGATTTCAATCATTTTTAATTCCTAAATGTACGTCGGATTTGTCGTACGTCGAAATGTCTAAATCCGACACGCCACGAGCGTTTTTACGTTACCGCATTTGTACTCATTTATTATATCGTACATTCGTACACCTATATGTTACAGTCGGAATTCGCAAAGGAAATAGGAAT
>NW_019101785.1:0-5333 GCF_001856785.1 Myzus persicae | reverse complement strand
TTATTTATATACAGAGTGATCTAACGGGTGTCACCTTGTATAGGTATATAATATAATGAAAATTGTCTCAACATTTTTAACTGAAATGTACAATATATATTTAAAAAAATGTTTCTTAATATTTTTTACTGAACTGTACAATATTTTTATAATATGGCAAACATTTTAGAGGGGGCTTTGCGGCTATCAGGGGGGCTAAGCCCCCCCAAGCCCCCCCGGATATCCGCCAATGAGTTTGATTAGATTTTTTTCTACAATTATTGTAAGCAAAACTATGGACTACCTTGTATTACATTTTCAATTCTTAGCTACACAATTTTTTTTTACGACAATATCGATTATAAATCGGAAATCGAAAATTAGTGAATCACAGTACTATATTTGGTTAGGTATAATAATAATGTAAATTTACCTCCTTTTTTCTTTTACTCCATTACTCATGGAATGAATCGCCACCAGATGTCGCCCAATGGATCCTGTTGTACCTCCATTGCAAACAAACTCATTATTTTCATTCTCATCACACAAAAGACAGTATGCAATATTTCCTTTCTTTTTTGCATATTGCCAAACCCAACTTGATTTTTTATTGCCCATTACAAGAAGTTATTTTTTTTGTCTCAATTTTCAATCAAGTTAAAAAATATACGAGACTCCGATTACGGTTGAATAGGATATAATAGTATAATACTGAATAAGAAATAGAAATAGAAAATGTAGAGCACATGCGACATGCATAAACGTTATGCGGTACTATGAGAGATAACTTATAAAATGTAGGGTTTTGGTATGTTTATAAATAAATGAGTACTAACAGTATTATGTACTGGGTATCGAAAAAGATGGGATTATACGTAATATCTATCTAATCCAACTATAGTCATTATTGTTAAAACCGATAAAAACTTTAAAAATGAGACGAATCACGGATCACGTGAATATAAATCACGGAATTCCCGTATTTTGTAAATTCACGTGAATGTCATCACGGAATTCACGTGTCACGTGAAATACGTGTTTATTCGAAATATATATCCGTGAATCCGTGTCACGGATACACGGGTGCAAAAAAACACGTGTACCATTAAGACCTCTAGTTTTTACTTTTTAATGATGATTTGTGTCGTGCACTAATACATTCAGACATCCCTCTTTTTAAATTGAAAAATGTTGCATTTAAAAATTTTTTGGAAAAATATACTGGTTATAAAATTCTCGACGAGAGTACACTTCGAAAAAATTATGTAAATGGAGTTTATGAAGAAACTATTTCAAAAATTCGAAGTAACATTGGAGATGGGCCTATTTGGGTTGGAATGGATGAAACCACAGACGCCGAAGGTCGAGGTTATATTGCAAATGTTATTGTAGGAAACTAGGAAAATTGAGCACTGAACCATCTAAACCATTTTTGTTATGTTGCGAAGAATTAGATAAATGCAATCACAAAACTATATGTCAATTATTTAATAATGCAATGGGTGTTTTGTGGCCGAATGGTATAATTCACAATAATGTACTTTTACTTTTAACGGACGCCGCGCTATATATGTGTAAGGCGGGAAAAGTGTTGGACACATTTTATCCAAGAATGGTACATTTAACTTGTCTAGTACACAGCAGAAACAATTAGATTTCAATTTCCTGAAGTTGATTCATTAATTTCCAATGTAAAAAAAATATTTTTAAAAGCGCCAAGTCGTGTACAAACATTTAAAGATATGTATCCGAATTTAACCCTACCTCCTAAGCCTATTATAACTCGGTGGGGTACGTGGCTATGAGCTGTATTATATTATTCGAATAACTTTGAAAAGATTAAAAACGTTGTCTTAAATTTAGATTCAGATTCTGCAATGGCAATAAAAAAAACTATTGAGCTCATAGAAAGTAAAAATTTGCAAAATAATTTAGTATTTATTTCCACTAATTTTGGATTTTTAGTTGATATTATTTCAAAATTAGAAACTTCAAAAATGCCATTAACTGAGAGCTTAGAAATAGTTGATAATGCCGTAAAGCAATTGGAACATGTTTCGGGAGAAATTGGCGTTTTAACCAATTCAAAATTAAAAAATATATTTGATAAAAACCCAGGATTTAATGCTGTAATGTTGATAAGGGACATACTATTAAACAAAACTCCGAAGTATAATTCAGAAATAGAATAAAGTTCAAAAGAATTAATGTGTATGAAATATGCACCTATCACGTCCGTTGATGTGGAGAGATCATTCAGCCGTTATAAAGCAATGCTAAGATCGAATCGCCGTCACTTTAAATTTGAAAATTTCAAGTTATATGTAGTTTCTAACTGTTTCCCTCACGAAGACTATGATTCAGAATAAACTTTTTTTATATCCATTATTTTGTATTATGTATTATTTTTAATTAATTCTATCTTATTTTCAATTTAAATATTTAAATATTATACATTTATAAATAAATATTTATTAAGTAATAAACAAATATATATTTAAATATTTTTAATTTTATACTAAATTAAAATCCGTTCCCTATTTATCATAATTGACTACAACATATCTAAAAATAAAACTCACTTGATCAAGTTTTGTTATTTCTTGTGTGCTGTCCATAATAATTGTGAAACAATGAGCATTTCTAATTTCTTCGCATAAAATCTTCATTGTTTCTTAAGCTAATAATTCAATGACTTCATTCTGAATTTTCCAACTCAAGTATTTCACTTTTGATTCTTCAGTATACAAAAGCTTACTTAACACAGGATCAAATTGTGCTAAAAGCTTCACTGTACGTAAAAAGTTACCTTCTGAACTATTATTTACTTTACCTTCATTTCCTCTGAGAGCTGTATTACCTGCAGTGAGGAATAATATAATTTTAATATGTCTTCTTAAAACATCTCTCCAGAATTGAGCTTCTGCACATATTTGTAGTTCTAATTTTTTATCAATTGTATTATTCTTTGACCAAAGTGACCGTAATTTCATTGCCTCTACATGTTGTTTAGATACAAGATTTTCAAGAAGAAAAATTCAATACGTATCGATACGGAATAGTTACGTACCACCTCGTATCGAAGTCCGAGTCCGATACGGGTCGGTACGTATCGCTTGTATACTGCACGTGTAACATCTTGAACGCTCAAAATTGACCCGATACGTACCGATACACTCCAATTTCTTTCTTGAAAATCTTGATACTTCGTGTTTTATAATTTTTTGAGTTAAGTGTTGCCAATCATCTATGCCGTTAATCCAGTTTGTTTTAAACATAATGCCTCTTCTATCAGCAAACAACCAACAAGTTTCACAATACGTTTTTTCTAAAACAACGGAATAACATAGCCAAACCCTGGGTATTTTACTCCCCATTTTAGTTATTGCATAATAGTAGTCACTAGAAAAACGTCGTGGATTACTCTTCCCATCAGTAACCATTGATTTTGAGCAGAATACATATTTATCTGAAGGTTTACATGGGCCATACAAAATAATTTGTTTTTTTTTAACTGGAACTGGTTAATGTCTCTGGAAAATGACCTCGATCAGTTGGAAAATCTAAATTCAAATCCAATCCTGTGAAAATATTAGTACTTTGTTTTTAATTTAGTACAAATAGTTCCTTATAATATAAGAGTTAACTATTTTAACATTGTTACAATAACAATTAAACATTTTACTAACTTTGAAGATAAAAAAGTCCCCAAATTGTAGAATTGCATAAATAATATAATACTATTTAATATTTTGTAAGAGGGGTTCATATAAACGTAGACAAATCATAATAATTAACAAAAAAAATGCTTTCCTTTATTACTTTTATTGAGAGCGAAACGGTCATCGCGACGCGTATCTCAAGACTGACTATAATATAATAGCTGTACGCAGGTCGTCTGGCCGATCGGCATACACACACATACAATACAATTAATTAATAATATATAAATATCGCTCGACCGGTCTAGATACGGACGACGGTCGATTCACATTGATCGATAACGCCGACCACCAGAAAACCCACAATTACACACGGAAATATAGTAGTATAGATTAATATAAAATATAAATCCTACAATTTATAGAATTTAAACATTATTCTATTCTTCAATAAAATAAATAAATAGTAGTAATACAATTTTACATACCACCATCTACTTCATTTGACAAGATTTCATTGCAATCCACCTCCGCTGCTAATCTATCATCATGATTTAATAAAGTAGTAAGTTCAATCTCCTACACCAAAATATACTAATATTAATATTTTACCTACACAACATTAAAATGTATTTATGGAAACAAATTACAAGGACAAATTTGTATATAAACTAGTTAAGTTAATAGTTAGGTACCTAAGTTCATAGTTATTATGTTTGATACATTTTCAATTCATTAGTTAAAACGTATTAAAAGTTAATCGACTAATAAAAAAAATAAACTATTAATAAAAATAAACATCTATAAACAACTTAATTACAATTAGTTATTTATCTTCAAATATAAGTTACTTTTAACTTTTATTAGTTATAATAATAATATTATTATTATTTACTTATTTAATTAATATACATACTGAAATTGTTGTTGACTCCAATGTTAATTCACAGTCTTGTTCTGGTAGACTTAACTCACATTTTGCCGAAGTCGAAGAGGGCACTTTTGGATCAATTTCTGTAATACTATCATGAGCATTGTCTGAGTTTGTTTTTATCTATTTTTTTACAAATAAACCACAATATTAATATACCAATTGTATTCAACGATCATAATAACATTTTATAAATTATAATTTTGCACTATAAAACAATTTTATAAATTGTCTTATATTAGGTAGAATTGTATAGGACAGAACGGGAAATATATACACTTACTTCAACTTCACCATTGATTTTTACAAATGACCATAGTTTTTTCTGCTTCGGATTAGTTCCTGCTTTTTCAAATAATTCTTTTTCTTTTAAACGCTGCTTTTCAGCGCCGCTTTTAACTTTCGAGCGCATTATAGATTTATTTAATTATTAATAAAAAAAACAAGTCAATCGATGGTAAATAAATAAATATTACTGATATAATAATAATTTTATATTGTCATTTGTCACAGTGTACGCAACGTAGAATATGCTAAGACAGTTCGGCTGGTTGTGATTATAGTGATTATATTATTATGGGAAATTGGGATTTATCAATAATATTTTGTAATTTCCTATAAATCTATAAATAGGAAAAATATGTTTTGTACAGTCGTTGCCAGATACAAGATTTTCAAGAAGAAAAATTCGATACGTATCGATACGGAATAGTTACGTACCACCTCGTATCGAAGTCCGAGTCCGATACGGGTCGGTACGT
>NW_019101784.1:376732-439857 GCF_001856785.1 Myzus persicae | reverse complement strand
ACGCCGCGGAAAACAATAATAACCCGGGACTAGTGTCACCGTAGGCAGCAGGAAGACGAAGAAAAATAGACCGACGAGTGGCGGTAGCCGGTCGTCGATCTTGGATACAATAAATTGGTGGGAGGCCGGTAATATATAATACAATCGTGTGAATAATAATAATTAATTTATAAAGTGTGATTGCGGCAGAGGTGGTAGTGGGTGCGTCGGTGGTGCGGGAGGTTTTTGTACACTGACGCGCGGCGCATTACCAATACCCGACAATATAGTAATATAATAGAATATATATATATTTACAACTGGCCTTAACATACACTGAACGTTACAAGCTAAGTCTCGACTTAACGATACTTATTAGTTTTGATTTCACATTTTGTGAAACTGACTAATATACTACCTTTATATACCTAGTGTTTAATATTCAAAATACAACATCAATATAATATTATAATATGATTTAACAACATTGACTGACTTACTCACACTATTTGCCCTTATATACATTATTACATTAACATGTAATTGGGTGATTACTTTGGTAGTATAGTATCAGTGGCTGTAAATACAGACTGATTCGAACAACGTCGACAAACGTTTAACTTCACTTCTATTCTACAATTGAATATCTAACTAGGTACCAACATGAGCAACCAATGGTGAGACCGAGTAGCTATTCTATAGGACAGCGTTTCTTAAACTTTTTTATCCGTGGAACCCTTTTTTATGTGCACTTTCACCGTGGACCCCCAACTTTTTTTAGCTGTTTTTTATTGAGCTCTCATCAATAAATTATTACAGCTCGACAATTAGAACCACTACATTGTTTCAATACTTTCAATGCGTCATTTTATGTAAGAAATGTTTGCAATAAAAGTTATAATTATGTGCCAAAATTTAAAATTTTGAATAAAAACCACAAGTTTCGGGGAACCCTGAAGTGACCTCCGCGGAACCCTGGGGTTCCACGGAACACAGTTTAAGAAACGCTGCTATAGGATAACGTTGTGACTCCCGAATACAAAACCAAAAACTCAAAGTAATATAATGTAATTTATTGAATTTAAAAAAAGAGAAATATGTATATAAGCATATACATAGTATACCTATGTAATATGAAAGGTAATGAAGGCAATAACACTGCCTTTTCAGATATATTTTGTTAAAAAAGAAGAGATTATTTCTACAAGTATACACTAATATATACAAATACATCAATTATAAAATATAGTGCAAAGTTTGTCACATATCTTATTAAGTATGGTCTTTTTTTATGTTTTTTAAGTATAAATGAACCACATAACAGAGCATACTTTAAACAACATAAGAACAGTTGAACGTTGCTCATGGAATGTACATCATAAAATATCCAGTATACTATCCTAGATTTATAATCTATATCAGTCAGTCTAAAATATATATTTTACATTAATTATTATTGAGTATTTTTGAGTGAATTCAGTCCAAGTCAGTGTATCGTATTATAGATGGAACTGGAAAACATACAACTTGAATGTCAATTATCAATTTGATTTAATAAGTATAATTAAGTGTAATTTTAACCGAAACGGAATTTAGAATTGTTTAAAGTCGGGTTCAGGTACAGCTCTACAATCAGTATAACTCAATGTAGGTACGCAGCTAGTATAAAACGAATATCTATTAATATTTATACTTATTTATTAATCATTGACGGATTTCAAAAAAAATATGAAAACTGATAACGGGAACTAGATAACAACACTTGGGAAGTTTGAAAAGTATCGGAAAAAAACGAAAAAAGTTCGGGCGGCCGTACTATTCAATGGGCTGCCGTCTCCGGAAAAATATTATATAACTTATTAAATTGGGCTGTTTTAGAAACGAATTACAACAAAATGACTAAAATCGTTATTCTTTGTGTTAATATGTAATGTCGTCTAAATTTGAACTTAAAATAACTACAAAATAGCCGTGTTTATGTTTATTTTTAGATTTTTGGTTACAGAATTAACTACTTACGTAGGAATTGTTCTATATTTTCAATCTTTATCTATAAAAATTGAACATTAAACACATTTTTCAATTTGAAATTTGAAAAATGTTGGTCAACATTTGAACTAGAAATGATTGAAAAACAAAATTGTGCCCATATATTTTTAATATTTTTCAACTGATATGGAACTTACATAAAAAGTAAGCAAGATAGGTAAATTCTGATTTCATCAACATGTTGAGCATGTGCATACTGAAATTTCTAAAGAAAATATTCCAAAAAATTGCTTGGAAAGTTAACTGCATTCGTTCCTAAAGTCATAATGCATTTCTGCTAAGGGCACTGGATAGATATACTGGAGTGCGGACTCGTCCACTTTCGAATGTTACGAAAAACGGGCCGTCTCAATTGTGGCTACCCCCACCACTGCATGGCAAGAAATTGAATTTCCATACAAATATCATTGAAAGACTACACATTTTAACTTAACATAACTTTGGGATAAATAGTCACATTGAGCTAATTTTTGTAATAACATTTTTGTTTTCATGTGGACTACAAATTTATATTTAACAAAAATTAAAATTAAAATTCTCTGACCAACATTTTTTTAAATAAAAATTACGTAAAAATATTTACAAATGTTTAAATATAACTAATTTAGATAGCTTAACCCTTAACGAAGATTTATTTTTCTATACTTCACGAATATTATATTCTTTTTGGAAGTGACGCATTCTTAAATTGATAAACTTCTTACTAATTTCTTTAAATAAGGTATACTCATGGCTAGGAGCACCAAAATAATTTATAATAGTATGGAATCCAGTAAAAAAAAAATTATTACTTTTGGCTAATATACTTTTGCTCTAGGATAAGCATCATCTTTCAACAGTCTTACACTTGCTGCAGGGCGTATTTGAAAGTCGTTCGGTATGAAGTGTTCACTGCATATTTAGGAGTATTTTGAAAGAATAAAATCTTTTCTTTTGATCATTTTCACCCATTTCTGTAGTAACTCTGGTTTGTTGAGTAGAAATCTAGATATTAAAATTAGAGTTTCAATTGGATACTAATTTATATTTTATTTCAACAGTAATATAACTATTAATTGTAATAAACAAAATGATTTTAAATTTAAAAATTTAAAAATATTTAACTAGACTACTTAAATTAAATTAAAAATATTATAATAAAATAATATTCACCTATGGAACTGTATAGATTTTAATTTACTGTCTTTGCTCCACCTGTTGATACATCCAAAGGCCGAACATGACAAAACCATTGTGTTTTAATACTTAAAATTACTATAATACAATTAAAAATAATAAGTATTATGTAATATTTTAATTACCCCCAAAAAAAAACAATTGCGAATACTAAAATAATAAATTTGTAAACATACTGTATCGGCCATCGGGTTTACTCCTAGTTAGGGTTGCCATACGTCCCGGTACACCGGGACATGTCACCAGTTCATGACTTCGGTCCCGGTCGTCCCACACTAGACCCTACAAAAGTCCCGGCTATGTGTAAATAATATTAGTACCAGTAATTATATTAAATTGATCCGTCTTCAAGTAGAAACTGTGGAAAGTATCATTCAATGCAAATTTAATTTCAAAATGACTTGTTCGGAATTTCATACGTATGCTATGGGAAAACCAGAGCTATTGAAACAGGTGAAAAAGTCAGAAAAATATAATATTTCTAAATAAATAATATTTCGTTAATCAAATGTATCTTCTAATTTAATGTCTTTCATAATTCAACACTATTATTATTTTATTCTATATATATATATTCATTACACTGTGTTCTAAATTTTAATATTAAAAAAAAAAAGGTTCAAATTATTTAAATTATTTTTGTAAATGTCCCGGTCAGTACTTGAACTTTTATGGCAACCCTACTCCTAGTAGATAATTTAGAACATTTCTTGCCATGCAGGAGTGGGGGTAATGAAAAACGTGACGGCCCGTTTTCACATCCAAGTCCACGCTCCAGTATATTCTTATCTATCTCAGTGGCTATTATAGGTACCGATTGAATAAATATGGCGCTCCTGGTGGACAATACGCTAAACTAAAAGCCGTCAAATTTCAACTCATTTTTCGACGCCGAGTGACTACACCGTATTATCTACAATCTACGTCATGCTTAGAATAATGTCTTGGATAGTTGGATCACAGAATTAAAAGATTAGTCTAAAACTCTAAAATCTATAATCTATAATTACTGTAATAAATTAAATACGAATTTTATTCATTTACCATGAGCTAAAATGATTAGTTACCAACCACGTCGTTCCCAGTCCATGTTATCAAAGAACAATATTATTATATTATCATAGTCCGTGATGGCATCAAAGTGTATTGATAACGTCCACAATAATTGTTGACGTTAATATTATAATGTTGTTATTAATCCAGTAGTATAATATTATTATAAATGGCTGTAGTGCAGTGGACTGTTGTACCGGCAATGTCAACGTAAAACGGATATTGGTTGTAAATTGCAAGTGGGATCTATGTGATTGCAGAAACGCGTATTTTGTTCGTCCTAGTGCAATAACCATGTACTTTCCGATAGGCTGGCCAAAAGTTTTGGCTTCAGCTCACGCTGCTGGCACTCTTGTCCAGGTGATATGCAACAGAGACAAAATTCTATTCGCTATACTGTCTATCGAGCGACTGGAAATTTGGTTTTGCAAGGTGAGCAATAAGCACCCTCAAGTAATGTGAATGCACCTTGCTATCTACATTAAATTAGTTATACCTGTTCTGTGCCCATTTGACAGTTTGTACATTTTTTATTATTTAAAATGTTTATCAATTTGTATATTATGAGTCTATTGTTTTTACTAAACAATATTATATTCATTTTAAAATAGCTCAATAAGAAAATTTGATTTTCATATGCAAATTTATATTATGATCAAATAAAAGGTCTTATTGAGTATTACTTTATAAATAGGTCAATTGTTTTCAAATACCTTATTATTATTAATAGATTTTCAAACTCTCCCTATAACTAAAAGAATAATAATGAACTATTAAATTATTATCGCCTGAATCAATTAAAATATAATACATTTTTCATCATATGAAATTATAATATATCTTAAATATATAGGTAATAATATTAATATCAAGAATGGTAAATCTTAAGGTATTTATCTTAAACAAAAAATATTTTATCCCCAAGGGTGTCCACTGTCCACAGAAATTTGTCAAGGGGGGGGGGACAAAATATTTTTATATTTTCAGTTTTTGTTTGACTATCTGATTAGTGATACCTAAAGTATTGTTTATGACATGTTTTCTTTCATATAGGTAAGGAATGTAAAAATTATTTATGAATCATAATATGTAGACAATTAGAACATAATCTTATACTATTTATTTTAATTAGTTAGAGTGCAAGATAAAATTAAAAATTGCATTTTTTTTATAAATAAAATGTCACCATTGGTATCATAAATTTAAGTTATTTATAAAATTAAATATTTCAAGCGTCTATAAAATAAATATGATAGATGTTAATGTAAAAATAACCAAATTGTTTTAATATTTTAAGAACTTAAATTTAATTATTAATTGCTAGAGTGTTACCAGGTATAATCTTTGAAACAAACTACATCAATGCTTCAGTTGGGAAAAAATGCGAGGGGAAACTCATCTGATGTTGGATGAAAGAGCATTCTACACAAAATTAACCGTCACCTTACCATTGGTGTGCAGCCCCCAACCCTCTCCCATCAGTAACAATCACCCCAAAATAATATTAAATTTGTTCTACAAATATATTTATAAAAAAAAGAAAAGAAAAAACACTCATTTATTAATTATCAATAACTGATAACTGATAAGTTTCATTATGGTATGTCAGAAGTAGTACTTACTGCTGTCACAGCTGCTATGAACTAACCCAACCATTTTATTGTATTTAATTATATTTTATAGTTTTTAAGGAATTTTAATAATTAAATTTTTTTTTGTAGGTACAAGGTAAATATTATGCCTATTATATTTTGCATCAGAAAAACTGACAATTTTCTAACTTATTAATACATTTTGCGTTCCCAGATTTTTATTTCAAAAAACAAAGGGTTATGTTCAATAGAAAAAGAACAGATACTCCATCCCCCCCCCCCCCCCACCAAATCAATCACTGAACTATGTACTAAACTGATCACCAGTTACAAATAAACTAGAAAATAACCAAAAATAATGATAGTGATGAAGTAGATGAAGTTAGTTTTTATTATTAACAACTTATTATGATACCAATATTGAATACACCATACTTATTAATCAATTGATACCAGCTGGTTCCAGTTATTAAATATTAATTATTATGTCTGTTGATAGCTCCAGCTAGCAGCAGCCTTATTATGAAATGATAATTTTTAAAATAAAAAATTTGTAAAATCTTGTATTACTTAATGATTATAATAATTTATCAAAAAAAAAAGCAAAGGAAGGGGACAACTACCCCTACTTGGTCCCACTTGCGGACGCCCTTGCTTACTCCCATATTTTCCTTTAAAAATACATTTATTCAAATTCTTAGAATTTGTAAATATAGTTACTCAAGACAATTTTTTTTTAATTTTGTACTACTTAAGGAATGTCCTGTGTTACAAACTTTGTTTTTTAAATGAGATTCCTCTTTTTTGCTGTAAATTATTTAGTGCTATTGTCCCTTCAAACCTTAATATTATAATTGTTTCCTTTATAGTAGTAGTTCCCAACCATTTTCATTCTACGCCCCTCTTGTAAATTTACTAAAATTTCATTCCCCTCTTAAATTAGAGTTTAGGCAAATTTTTTTTTTGTGTGTGGTACAAATAAAACATACACAATAACTGTATATTATATAATATACAACTATTTACTTTTATTATTTTCATCATTTTAAAAATGTATTATAAATCAACTTATGAAGTAATAATATTAAATATAAGAAAAAAATATTGAATATAAAAACAAATATTAACATAAAGTATAAATAATATCTAGGTCTATCGACTCTATTGTTATACCTAATATATAATTGTTATCTTAGAACTATTATAGTGTTTTCAATTTTACACATTGTAAAATAACATAATTATTTTTGTAATTCCATTATTATATTCTCTCCCCCCCTCCCTTCCGAGCAGACTCTAAATTCCCCTCCGGTTAGGAACCACTGCTTTATAGCTTATATTAAGTTAAGAAACTAATAATAATTTAATCTTTTGTAGCCATGTGTGAAAATCACTTCCTACACAAGATCTCCACAAAGTCTGGATGAAATTGGTTTTAATCGACGTGTAGAATGGAGGCCTGATTCCAGTATGTTGGTCATAGTGGTTAGTATTTATTATTTATGTTCCAATTATTGAATAACTCCTAGCTAAAATGTATTTTTATTTAACTGTGTTGTAGACTACAAAAGGTTATTTAATATTTTACAATTTGAGCATTATTGGTGATCCTGGAAGCTTGTATCACTTAGAAGATTCACATATATCTAGTCTAAAAAGAGAAAATGATGAGCTTTTTGTAAAAGAGACTATACCTTCTTTACATATTAAACAAGTAATATATTTAAAATTTTTTATAAAATTTGTATTAAGTGATATATTATTGATTCCATTTGTTTAAATTGTATAGGATCAAATAGTTTGTGTTGACGGCAGTGTTGAATGTATGGCTTGCATTCGCGATGAATTAATGGTGTCTACATGTAAAGGACATGTATTGCGATATCACTGGAATAGTTCCATCAATCGAGATTACTGTATAGATCTTCGTAGAACACCATTTTCTATTGATCTACATGTTTCTAATGGTAAATTATTAATTAGTCACTATATTTCAAAATATGTGTGTAAATATATATTATGAAAATTTTTGTTTCAATTCTATAGCTGCACCACTCACTAGCAAAGATACTTTTATTGTTGATATGGAATACTCACCATTAGTTGGAGGTTTCGGAATTATTTTGAATGATGGTCGTGCAGCATTACTTACAGCATCATCTTTAAAATTTGATCCTAATGTAAAGTTTATTTGAAAAATGAATTATAAAAACATTTAAAATTAATATCATATTATATTTTTATCATAATAGCAAGTCCAAGGTATTTGGGCACCTAATATTGATACAGCTACTTGTACAAGTTTGAACCACAAGTATAGATTGATTGCATATGGACTAAAGAAGTTAGTTATTGTAATTAATTAAATTTTTAAATAATTATTCAACATTTGCATTTTTAAATTACAGTTCCCAAGGTATTGTGTTTGGTCTTGATGAACGCACTGGTGGTTTACAATTATCTCACAAACTTGTGATTCCTAGTCAAGTATGGCCAGGTGGAGGATTAGGTTATGTGAGGTGTACTCGATGGACACCTGATGGCTGTGCTTTAGTCATGGCTTGGGAGAATGGTGGTTTCGCTGTATGGAGTACTTTTGGAGCTCTGTTAGTTTGCTCATTGGCATGGAACTTCAGTGTAAACATAGATTTAAGCTCTAGAAATCCACTCAACATTATTTCAATGGAATGGTGTATAGAAGGCTACCAACTATGGATGATTAATGGAGCCTCGAAAGACACACACGATGATACAGTATTACAAATGTCATTTTTAAAAAGTGCTCTTGCTGTCAATCCAACTATGGTAAGTTTTTTATAAAATATTGTCTTAATTAATTTCTGAATTACTTATTAGATTTGATCATTGTTATTTGAATCATTTAAAAAAAAATGTATTACCAAAGAGATCATAGGAGAAATTAATGTGTTTTAGAGCCATCGTCCACATTTGTATCTTCAAGGTGAAGATAAATTGTATCTGAATGTAACATCTGGTCTAACTAAAGTGTATAAAATGACTCAATCCAATAACAAAACTAAAGACCAATTAACTATAACCAGTGCTTTAGTTGAAAATAAACAATGGATCATTGTTTATGCACCTTCTCCATATTTAGGAACAAATTGGCCAATCAGAGTAAATTGAATACATTATTTTTTAGATGTTTATTCTATATCTAATAACAATTCATTTTAATTTCAGACATCTTGTATAGATGATGATGGGAAACACATAGTAATTGCTGGACGTTGTGGTCTTGCTCATTATTCTTTAATTACTCGCCGCTGGAAACTATTTGGCAATGAAATACAGGAGAAAGATATGATAGTAACTGGTGGAGTCTTATGGTGGCGATGCTATATCATATGTGGATGTTACAGTGTGCCAGTTGATGAACATCAAGTGCGAATATATAATGGAGATTCTAGATTATCTAATGATAATATGATTTCGTACCAATTAACTGGACAAGCATTGTTACTTGATTGTTTGGGAAACCGGTTAGCTGTTTTTTGTTCTGATGGGATTGTCAATTTATTTAACATTGAACTATCACCTAATCACAATATGGGTAATTTTACTCTTAAATTTAAAACTATCAAAAGAATGTTGGCTCACTGCTTACACAACATTGCAAATGAGCGTTCAGTTAAGCCAATCTTGTAAGAATATTTTATGTAATTGTTCGTTGGCTATTTACGATATTTCAATTTGTATTCAACTTATATGAGTATATAAAATATTTCAATTTAAAAATGCATATATTACAGAAGAATTTAATATTGTTTAAAAGTCAACATTCAAACACTGATTATTTTTTTAACTTTAAATTAATAATCAGTTGAATCACCCTAATATTGAATAACAATATTTGATACAAGATTGGTTCTGTTGAACGGAAATTTGCTATGTTGCCAGTAGGCAGTAGAGTAAATAGTGCGCTGACTACTATTATTATAACAACACATTTGCTTAAAATAACATATAATAAATTTACATGATTTTTTTTCTTATATATCGATTACATTAAATATAAATTATTAATAACAATTTAACCTGCATTTAAAGTTAACCTATTATTTTTTTGTCATTTTATCAAATATGCTTATGCTATTGCATGTAAGTTTTGAAATGTTATAAATTGAATCAATACAAATATAAACACATAAATTAATACAATATAAATTTACAAATTGAATCATAAAAAATCAATAATTTGAAATCTTATAGTACGATCATTATTAATTTATATAATTAGATGATTAATCTTACAATTTAATTTTGATTTTAGCAATATTGGACAGAGTACAAACTATTGATATGTCAGCGTTATGCATACACCCTACTTGCGTAGTTTCTGTTCTACTTACAACTCTTCGCATTGAACCAAAAATTAAAGGTTCTACTGTTAGAGATAATTTTTTACTAAATATAAATGGAAATTTGTTGTTAGTAAATCAGCAAAGTTGTGATGATCAGGTATTGTATTAGTTAGTTTTATTATTTTTAACATTAACATGTAATTTAAATTGAATATTTTATTTTTTAATTATAATTGTTCTACATATTTTATCATTTGGTTTGTACCAGCTGATCATGTGATATCTTATAATTTATGATCAGTGTTCAGATGTTTATGTTTAAAAAAGTTGAAGTATATTTTTTTGAGGAAAGAGATCTGAAATCTGAAGAAAAAAATTCTTAGTACATTTATAGCTTATGTCCTAATTATATATATTTTTTATACAAGTAACATGTTAAAATATGTAAGTTTAATACTAATAATATTTTAATCATGTTAATTTTAGTCACAAGTTATTCCATCTCCTATTTTATTGGCATCTTGTGTAGAGAATGCTTGGGTTTCAAGTCAATACCGCCGTGATAAGCCTCATCTGACTGAAGCACTTTGGTTATTTTGTGGGGCTCATGGAATGAGAGTATGGCTACCATTATTTCCAAAAAATGGTGATAAGTCACATACTTTTATGTCAAAAAGAATTATGTTGCCATTTCAACTTAAAATTTATCCATTAGGTAAGATTTCAACTTCTATTTGATTAATTTAGTATAAACTATTTTAGTAACTATTGTAAATTATTTGTGTGGTTTGATAATTGCAATACTTCTTCAGTCTTATGGTTTCACAAATAACCATTAAGACTAAATAAAACATAAACAGCATGTAAGGTTTTAAAGACATATAATATAATCGAGTAAAATTTCTTAAAAAGACTATCTATTATTTCTGTTATTATGTTAATCAACAATAACAGGAATTAAAATAATACAATTTCATTTTTAATTGTTTCAGCTATACTTTTTGAAGATGCTATATTATTGGGTGCAGAAAATGATACATTACTGTACACATCAGATACTACCAGTGTTTTTTCTTTACCGTTTTGTCAAGTAGAAAGAACGGTATATACCTTATATTATTTATTTTATATTAATTCAATTTTTATAGTCAACTCAAATTTTATAGAGCCAAGTTTACTTACATCAAATATTAAGACAGTTGATACGACGTAACTTAGGTTTCCATGCTTGGGAAGTTGCTAGATGTTGTACAAATTTACCATATTTTTCTCATTCTCTGGAACTGTTGTTACATGAGGTATGTTATATTTCACCTATTACTGGGAAAGTCTAATAATATTAATAATTATTTAAAAGAAACTATTTATTTTACTTTCACAGGTTTTAGAAGAAGAAGCTACCAGCAAGGAACCAATACCAGACGCTCAATTACCTAGTGTTATAGAGTTTATACAGGAATTTCCAAATCTTTATTTAGAAACTGTAGTTCAGTGTGCCCGTAAGACCGAAATTGCCTTATGGCCTTATTTATTTTCTGCTGCTGGTAAACCTAAAGACCTGTTTCAAGAATGTCTAAAACGACAAAATTTAAATACTGCTGCTTCATATCTCATAATTCTACAGGTTGGTACATAAAATGGTTAATATAATACTATTAGGTATTGCAAAAATGCTTATCTTTCTATTTCCATAACCTTTGTTTGGTTTATAGACTAAAATGTTAGTTTTAATTTAATTCATAGTTGTTTAGTTGGCTTTTAATAAAAATTCAAATACACATCCTTTATTTAAACTCATTGTTTAAATAAAATATAATAATTTAATTTAATATAATATATTGTCCATTTTGTAACATATTTTAAATATATTTCAAGAATTTAGAATCATCTTCGGTCAGTTGCAAATATGCTACTTTGTTATTGGATTCAGCCTTAGATAGTTGTCAATGGGATTTATCTAAAGACCTTGTCAGATTTTTGAAAGCAATTGGTAAGAAAATACTCGTACATTTGTTGGTGTACAAATTTAATTATTTAACTCATATTGTGGTTTAGATCCAAATGATGCAGATTCTCCGAGAACATCATGCATTTTCCCTGCAAAATACAGTATGATAGGACAAGCAAGCACAGTGAACCCAAACGAGGAAGATTTATCATTTTTAATGGGAAACATTCAGGTACTTGATGTGACAATAAAGAAAAATAATTTTAATTATTAATTATTAAATAACAATCATTTTCAGGTAAGAGGACGAAGTATTAGTACCAGTACTACACCTAAAATAGATATGAGTTCTACTTTTGTAAGAACTGATAGTAGAACAGATCAAAATAGTTCACAAAGAAAAAGGTCTGTACTTTCAAATGGAAAATCAGAAAATGGGTTTGTGTTATTTTTGTCAGTTTGATTGTTTATACCAGGGGTCACCAATTAATGTTTTTGAAGGTCCACATTAGGAATCTTGAAACTGTTCTCGGGCCATTAAAAATGCAGATGTCAGTAAACACAAATGAATTTTATCAAAGAATTATTCAACCCCCTTGACCATTCCCTAACCAACACAATGACTAAATAATATCCATTTAAAAAATTAAAATCCGTCAAATCCAAGTTCTTCAATTTTTTCTAGCTTTTTGGCATACAATAATTTGAAGAGCATGGCGTATATTTGATAAAATCTGTATCATTGACATGTGGCTGAGCATGCAAAAACTTATATGCGGGCGGTAGCCTTAGTGAGCCCAGTACTAGATAACACATTTTACGAATTACACACACACAATCATTTACTTCTCAAACAGTAACCTAGCTCAAATATGATTGCAATATGAAATATTGAAATGCCTAAATATTACTCCTTATAACATATCACACTCTGGGCCACCTTAGCGGTATTTACTTTTTTTTTCTTGTCTGTGGGCAAGATATAACCTGCTATTTGGTGACTTCCTGGTTTATACTATAGTATATTTTTATTCTCCATGTTCAACTATGATAAATTCATTTTAGAAAGGATACAGCTACTTGTAATTCCATTCTTGAGGAATTCTTCACTGATACGATTCTTCAAAAACATGCTGCTAAATTATTATTTAATTACAAGCTAAGAGCACTTGGATACTTTGCTGCTCGATTAGACTTTCATTTAGTTGAATGGTTAGCAAAAGAACGGAACGGAGCAGCTCGCATTGATAACTTTATTGTAGCTTTGAGAAGTCTTTATACTGATTTTTCTATAACAAGACCACTAACTCCTATCCAGAAACGTTCTCCGCCTCCATCAGGTATGTTGTTTAATATAGATAAACCTAAGTGGATAGATGGTGGTAGTGCTGTTGGAGATAGTGGCTACATGAGTTGTCAAGATGTTCCTCAAGTTTCTTCTCAATATCCACAAGATGGATTTCTCACAGGAATTGGTGAGTAAATGATTTTAAAAAATGTAATCTTTTTTATTGGCCGTGGTTTTCTTTTAAGATGAAGCTAGTACTGTTAGTGAATCAGAAGATGCTTTGTTGTGGAATGAAGAAAGAACACAGGCTAATATTGATAACTGGAATATTATTCCTAATGCACATATGTTAGAGCAACTTTCCAGTGAACATTTATCACAAGATACTTCAAAAGCTGAAGTTCAACTTAGGTTATTACTTATTTTAAATATTTTTAATTAATTGTATAAATAAAATACTAAATACTCTTTATTACAGGTATTTGTTACAATTATTATTTGAAGCTGGTTGTTTGGAATGGAGTTTTATTGTATCAGTATTTCTTCGTGATGCCTTAGCTGTACAAAGGCTTATATCTATTGCCAGGTCACCGGAACACAGTTATGAATCTGTATCTAGGTTGAAACAAGCATTTATTTTATTGTACCAATGGAGTTGCAATGAATGGTAGAGTATACAATAAACATAACTTTAAACATAAATATTTTATTATTATTTAATGCATTATATTTAACATATTTCTGAACACTAAGAAAAAAAAGTTATTCAATATTAATAGAATGTTTATAAACATTAGTTAATGGCTTCTAACTTGAGTTATTCAATTGTTTCTTTTTACTTTGAGTTATATAGGAAAAATAGTATCTAACAGAACAAAATCTACTAAACTGATTTGTTATACTTTCTGAATATTTGACAGTACAACATTATTTTTAAGATTAATTTATTCATTAAATTATACTATTACTTTATTTGCAGTACTTGAGAATGCTGTTAAAAACTCATTCAAAGACCATATTTAGCCCACAAACTATGCCTTGATTCATGGCCTAATTAATAAAAACATATTTTTGATACAATCAATTAACCAAAATGTCTGAAATCGATTTATTAAAGACAATAAATCAAATGCTATTAGTCAAGAAAGAAGTTAAGACTAATGAAAAATCTTTTAGAAAAACATTTTTTTCTAGTAGACCTATCTAATCTACTATTATTAGTACTTAACTTAGATATATCTATCTAATATTTGTTTTGGTTTTAACAATTTTCCAAGTTTGTTGAATTAATAGGTTTACTTTTTATAATACATTTTCTCAAAATTCCTCTTAAAATATTGTATACTTAACAACCGGCGGTCAACTTTAATTTTCAAATTTTATACTTTTGCGAATGCCCTCAACGTTGATCATTATACCACTTCACATGACCGCCAGCGACCATAAATGAATATAGTTTTACATTATTAACTTTTCCATAGTGCTACAATGATATTATACTAAAAAGATCAAAGCAATACGCATGTTATTTTAATTATTTTAATATTTTTAAATGTTTATTTAAACACAATAATAGTATTTACAAATTTGGAATGACATGGAAAAAAATGCTTGGTGTACCAATAATACAAATCATGTTACCGCTGACGGTCATATGGCAGTTAACATGTTAAGCATATTTTTTTTTAATGATCTAGATTCTAGAAATTAACTTGTATTCAAACCATGATTTATTGAACTATACTTCACTAGTGAATTTACTATTTGCATAATGTATGGAATATACACTTAACAACTGTAACTTATCACTAAAAATATATTTTTAAATAATTTTGAGTAAATAAGTATATTTTTGATTATCTTTTGTCTTATTTAATTTTTAGCTTTGGCTATCGACCTTTCATGTCTACCTGTCAAGCTCAACTGGGTGTATTAAATCGAATCATAACATCTAAACAGCCAGCGCCCACTGTTACCCCACAAGCATCTTCATCTTCACTGACCAGTGTTCTTACACAATCATCTAGATCACGATCAGCAAGTGAAGGTACCGGTGGTAGTCATACAACATCAGAAATAACTGACCACAGCATACAAGCAGATTGTCATCCAGTTATTGCACTAGATTCTAGTTGTGATGAAACACAAGACAATACAACTAATTTTGATACAGCATCCGTAGTAAGCTTACAATCACCTAATAGCTGTTTACTATCTTGAGGTAAAATATTTCTGAAATATCTTGCGTAACAGCTTAAATAATTAATTTGTTGTAAACAGTTTGTCTTTGCTGTTATAGACTAAATATTATTTAGAAAGACTTAAGTAAATAAAGATACATTTGTTATTATTTTATCGCTGTGTTTATACGCCGAACTATGGTCTGTAAGATATTTATGCCTGACCAGTGTCAACAATTTACATACTCGGATATCAGAATACAATTATATATTATTTTGGTGTGTAAACATGTGGTCTTAGATCATACACTAGTATAATGTGATTCAAGCATAATATAGTATTGTTATAGTTTTTAAACGAGAATACAAAATTAGTGTGAAAGATAATATCGGAGAATGTGGTTATTTACTAACCCACACAGTACCTACCACAGTATATCAAATAATTCAAAATATTCAACTACTGCACTGTAGGTTAAATGATAATTTAAATGTGGTAAATAATAACTAGGGAAATTGTTTTACCTTAACAATGTTATTTAATATGGTGAATAAGAAGACAATTCTGACACACGGTTACACGAAATATGATGTCAGTGTAATAGTACCTTATTTAGTACCTAATATTCTTATATTCTAATATTATTTACAATGATTATGATTTATTGTAATATATTAAATAACCCATAGAAAATAGCCTTATAAATGTTTTTCAAAATTGTTTTTCTTGGCCAAAAAGCTTGAAATTGAATACAAGGACCTTCTATGTACAAATAATTTTTTAGTTACGAGTTGAAATAACACAAAATTGAATATTATAAAATATACCTTATTCCAAAATAATTTATAATTGTATTCCATTTATTTATGTATGTTGTTGTCTTTTTGAGTGGTCAACAGTGTCACCAGTATGGTCTGCAGTCTTATATCTAAAACAACCATGTTGTGTGTTTAGGCACAGCTTTGTTTTATTTGTTTTTATTTGTAGGCTGTCAATTAATAGTCTTTATAAACATGAGTTTTATTTTTTCGTGATTATGAGTTGTGATTTAACAATACATTTAAAATGTCAAATGTAATTCCAAACTACTTTCGCCATAGAATATTGACTGATTTAAATATTTGAAAAAAACTTATTTAAATGACTACTAATTGATGAAAAAGCCTAAAAATATGGTATAAATAATTTTTTTATCTTGTTATGTTATTATTTTAACATATTTGTGATATATTGTTATTTATTATTAATTAATATATAATATTATTTGTCCATTATTGTTAATCAAAAAGTTATTTTTATCAAACTATTTGTTTTATATCAAGTTTTTTGGAAAAAATATTGTAACAACATTCCCAATGTATTGAAATATATTAATTACTTATGTCTTACATTATTCAAATTTTGACAATAACATTGGAGGATACTTATTAAGTATGCTACCTAAAATTTTCTTTTATTCATTGATAACTAGATATGTTAATAGATCTGGTAATAAATTATACTTCGATAGTTTAGTGCTTACTACCTACGTGTTTCGGACTTCCGAACAATTGTTTATAAATAATGTATTTTTTGATTATTGTATCAATTGTTTTTGACTGGCATACACGCTGGCTGATTAAGTTAAATAATACAACTTGATAGTAACATAGAGGTCGTTTATTTGATCTAACTAGATTCCTTCAGATTTAGTTGTTGATTGCTGCAACTATGGCCAATGTGTTCATGGCCCTTGGGTTTTTAGAATGTATTATGAAAATCAGAAAATCTTAGGGTGGCAGTTTTTGTATTATGCATAACCATGATAAAGAAATGTCTTTACCTTAGTATCAAAAAAAATTAAATCAGGCACAACTATTCACTCTAATAAATGTAAGGCACATACAAAAATTCAACTAATGTGTTCAGGCTTTTGGCTTTGACAAATATTTTTTAAATTAATTTTAATTTTTGACGAAGTAATACTTAAATGTTAATTGAAATTAATTTTTAAGGTAAGATAAAAGATTATTGTTAGAATATTAAAATTGTAAGTAGCATACTTAACGAGTATCCATTGAAGAAACATTCAGTGCTTTACTATGTATATTAGTATATAGTTTAATGACAAATCATGAATTTCAGTAATATCATTGTAAAATAAATACAACATTCCATAATTAACAATTCTGAATCATGAATTTAAAATGAAATTTCATTATTTATTAGTTGCTCTGCAATATTATAGAATACAATTGCCTTAGCTTATATAAATTTGATTTTGTTTTATGTACAAGTTTTTGTGCCACAGTTATGAAATAATTAATAATTTTGATTTTACTATATTATTTTAACCTTTAAAATGTATTATATTACTTCATGAAGCTTATTTAATAATGAGAACTAAATCAATTAATGTTTAATAATAATAATTTATAATCATATATTTTAATTTTATACTTTATGAATTTTGACCTATGAGTAACTTTGAGTAACTTAGTATTTTGAAGATTGATTTATGTATAGCTATAGTGTAGATAAACTAATAAGAATAAGTCTTTAGTAGTTAACTGACTATTTGAATGAAAAAAAGAAAATAAGTATTACTAATCTCAAATTGTATAAAAACTTAAGCAAATATGCCTTTTGTACAATCTGATTAAAAGCTCACATAGGCTGTGTTATTGATTAATACTATTAATACATTTGCTTCTTACATATTTTGTACTTTAATTATGTTGTATATTAGTAAGCTATAATCAAATATTTGTATGTGTCATACAAGGTGCTCAATATATTTTAGCGTTGTTAGTTAATATAACCTTTTTTTGTCATTAATTTATTTCAAAATTAAAATGTTTGTTTTTTTTGCGGCTGTACATATTTTATTTGAATAATTTTTTAAAAAAATGTTAAAAAGAAGTTTAATTACATAGTTTAAATGTGGCTATTCAAATACATTTTAAGTTAATTTTAAATTATTTATTTATTTCCATTAGTTATTTGTTGTGATGGCAACCATTTGTTATTATTTTAATAAAATATACATAAGTTTTTATTTATTTACAAAATATTGTATTGCTATATTTTTTTTTTACGACATTATTCTTATTTTTATTTAGTGATGTTTTATTGTTTATTAATTATCATACTTAAACAACTGTTATATTATCAAATAACATAATGAAAATAATAAATTGTATTATTTATTTGATCTATAGAAATGATGTATTCATGTAGTAAATACCTATTTTATTAATTTTCAACAATATGCTATGTAGAACTTAACACCTATTAATTGCATAGTCTTAATTCTTCACTTACAATCTTTCAATTTGCAGATTATCGAAAGACAACAAAATGTTATATTTTATGCAATAAAACAACATGCATATGTTATATAATATTAAAGTATATAATAATGATGTACGATTGTGTGGTTTGTTTATAAATGAATTGAAATTTTAAATACCTATTGCCTACACACACATGTAAATTGTAATACTGACTACTGAGTTGTTATGCCATTGACTCATTTTCTATTTTTAATTTTTTATGTTACAGTTAAAATGAGATTTAATTAGGTAATTATGATCACAGAATATATGAAATTTATTATATCAGAATTTCTATAGACTTCAATGTGTCTAGTTCCTTAAAAGTTTTTTTTAATCATTTGTTCGTTCTATACCTTAGATTTAGCTGTGATTTAGTACTCAACAACCATGAGTGACAGACAGCTACAAATTTGAAATAGTTTAATAAGTTTTCTAAGTGTGCATCTTTTAGGTTATCAATTGATTGTCCACCACATCCACATGGCTACAATCAAGTACTATGCCACCTGGCCCTGACCACGCTGGCTGATAGGCGAGTTCAAACAAACCTTAATTTTTGTCAAAACTCATTGATGGTCGAATCGACTCACTTCTTCTACTGAACATAGTATCTTCCTTTTTCATATCGCCTTTAATTAAGTGAATTATTTTTGAGAAACAGTCCTATATCACGAATGATGAGATTAATGAACAAGGATCCGTTGTTTCTTTTGAGGGACTTAACCAGTTCCTGTTTATGTAATGTGTATTACTGTATTGTTGTTCTTATAATTTATACTGTTACGTTCTTTCGCATTAAGATTAATATCTAAATTTGTATTGGGCTCATCCCGTTTTATATAAAGATAAATAAATAATTAATCTACCAACTTGAAGCAAATTTAAAAAACCCCATTTAATTTTAATTTTATATAAAATTATAAACCATACATTTTAATTGAATTTATTTATATATTATGTTAAGTCATCCACTTTTAATCTGCATGAGACGATGGATAATTAGTATCAAATATCATGTTTCTTGCATTGACATATAATCCATTAGTTAAATTGGTATTTATTGTCATTGTTGTTACATACTGTTTTTAATTATTGTAGAAACATTCATTAAAATGATAATCTAAATTCTGAGAAAATAATGTAATTCAATATTTAATTGTATCAAACATAATTCCTAACTACATTAGTTAGGTATCTACCTAACTACATTGCTTCGTCTGAGCTTACTTATCTATCAGTGAGCATAATTGAACAAAAAAAATGCCATTGTCATCTACAATTTACATTCACGTCTACTCGTAGATGTACTACAGTTGCGGGGACTTTTTAACATCTCCCCCTATCTCGGACAATAAAAGTATATGTGTGTAGAATTATCATTATTAATTAAACTTTCAGAAATTCAAAATTTCTATACTCTCCACCCCACCCCTGAAATTAAATCCTATATATTTACCACTGTCTACGTCTACATATTCATGTATTTATTATTTAAAAGAAAAGAAAAACGATTCTATTTTACTTATAGGTAAAGAAAACTAGGTGAGGTTATTATGCCGTTATGACTCCTGAGGGTAAGTAAAGGTAAGTGTATAATATTATTATGGGAGGAAGACAATGAACAGGACTTGGCGGTTCTCGGTTGAGCGAGTTTGTGACAATTGCAATGAGTGAGTAATTTAGCACAGTAGTTCTCAATCTTTTTAATACCGTGACCTAAATTTCCCCCAAAAAATTTTTCGTGACCCACATTGTTTCACTTTTCAACAATTTGTGAAAAACAAAATTTGTATAATATAAATATGTATACATTTTTATTAGGTATTGAGTTTTTTTATAGGTTTATAATTAATATGAATAAAAATATAACTAATATAATTAAAATGTAATTTTTATAAAGAGGTACCTAACATATTTTTTTTGGGATCTATATAATTCAAAAAAATGTTCCCGGCCCTCCAAAAATTGACTGACGACCCACACTTTGAGAAACACTGATTTAGCATATTATGCTTTTGGCCGAGTGATTTTAAGACATTGTAATGTGTTTGGGCAACCTTTTATCCTGTAATACATTTATCAATATTTTATTCACACTTGAGGGTAGTATTCCTAGCATAATATGCAGTATTCCTGATGCTTTCACGAAGTATTTAATACCAACAGTAATTCTGAATGTACTTAAAAGTATTTCGAATAATTTATTCAAAATATTATAATAATTTTATTTTTTTATTTTTTTTTAAGTAATTAACAATCTGTATCAATATTAGACACAATAAGAAAATGTGGTAAAGGTAAACGAGACATGAGGTTTTTCTTGAAAGGAGCCACCCATTGATGACACTTTCTGCTAGCTTGAATTATTTGAATTTTTAATTAAATTTTTTTTTTTTTTATTATTATAAATTTAGATTTAGTTTAAGAGGTCACGACACCACTTACGCTTCAGACGTCTCGGAGGATTACCTGGAATTGAGGGATTGGCCAAGTTTTTTATCGTTATAATATTATAATAATATTATATAATAACGTATTATAATAATGAATAAAATAAAGCGATTTCTATGTTTTAACACTTGAAGCATTATTTTTTTTAATTTAAATTTAACTCATATCAATAGCCAATAGATACCTAATTGCATTTTATGATTAATCTATTACTTTAATGATGACTCCAATTTTTAACTATTTAAAAACGTTAAGAATAAAATGGTTCATTTATGATTAAAATTATTAATAATTATGGAGTAAATTAAAAATACTGTTAAATTATTACCTAAACAGGTTGGTACTTACACTATTATAATCGTAGTTTAAATTCTTTAGTGTTAATCCAGAAAAATTATAACTATGTACTTAAAAAGTTATAAAATTGTTTGCTTCAGTTGTTGCATTTGTACAATTCATTGCTTCTATTCTATCCAAGCATTTGCTGCTAAATAACCATAATATAAAATTTATATTATAAATACAAAGGCTTATCAGAAGACCCAAGAGCTATTATGTAATCTATTTTGTGAGCAAAAAAATTATTTTAATTTGTAGTAAAAATAATATTCATAGTTATTACCAATCGAATATTTTTTATAATCATATACCTACGACCTACCTATTACCTATGCACCGATAAGCGTACCTTCTTTTACTCAACAATATCATATAAATATATAATAATAAATTATTTAAACATAATAAAATAAATAAATTTAAATTCTAATTCATTAAATTATGAGTTTATACTTAATTGATTGTTTTTTTAATCTATCGTTCGTTGATTCTGATAATTTTTATTTGTATTTATTTTAATATACTTACACAAAACTATACAGTCATAAGTAGAGAAGAAATAGTCATAATAAGTAGTAATAAATAATAATAGTCATGAGTTGATGAACATGAAAATAAAACTATATAAATTTGAAATGAAAATCTTTGAACGAGGTAAACTCTGAAACTAGGTTGTTATCATATCTTCTTGATTTTTTTTTTTGTATAAGAAACAATGTACAACAGAGAAGATTTGTATCACAGTAGCATTTTTTAATAAACAATTGAATTATCTATTAATTAAAATAAACTTATAAATTGTGTACCTTTACCTACTTTTTTTAGGAAAAATAGTCGCTGGCTGAAAAGAAATAACAATTAAACTCGGCAGTCGGCAACCACAGATGCTTCCAGGCAGGTCGGTATGGACGTCGAATAATAAACAATAAATTATTATAATTATTTAGTTTAGCCAAAAAAACAAACAATTCATTTTATCTGAATATCCGAGCGAATATGTTACATTAGCTATTAATAAAAAATATTTTTCTTTTTGAAACTTCGAGCCACTACCTAAGTACTATTAAAAATACCCTCCAAAGTTGTCTACAAGCGACAGTGATCAGATGATGGAGATGATGATCAAATCAGAAAACTGTCGAATATTCATAATGTCATAGGTAAGTATAATTACAAACATAATCATAAGAAATTGTTCGGTAAAATACGATTGAGAACAGTATCTTAATATTTTGATTAAAATCAGCAAAAAATTGTAAAATGTATACCTACATACATATTATATTGTGTATTTATATAATAGATCGGGTTTAAGCATTCATCAAATTGAATTTTCGCACACTGCCTAGTGCCTACTAAGATGGCTGAGTTGCACTTATAGCCGCTCATCGGATCATCCACATTTAAAATAAAAATAAAAAATAAATAAAAGTGTTACCATTATTAAAATAGAGTATTCACCTAGGGTCCGTTAATAATAAGATATAATATCCTACATTCCTACCTGATTAGTGATTATTACTATCAAGCGATTTGGCATTTTTAACGGGCTACGAAGTGCACGGGATCAACTAGTCTTAATATATATATAATATAAAATTGTTTTTTTGTTAAATATTACCAATTCGTCATATTGAGGATTGCTTGTATTAATAAATACCTACCTAAGTATTATAAAAAGTATAAAATAGTTTATATATTATATAATGTCAAAAATGAGTATTCCATTAAAACAGAATTATAAAATCATGAAATTTTTAATTTTTGTTCTATACAATTAATTATTAGGTTTACTCTAGTGACGTAATTTCAGATTTTACTATAGACAAGAGGTTCTCTCGTGCAGGTGTTTAATTTTCACGATGTAGATTATTCTTCCGATTAGGCCACGCTTGTTTCACCGAACTCCCGAGGTAGGTAGCTTGACTTTGTTGTTTTGTATTTCCCTACAGTTTTATTATTTGTATAAAATGTTTTAATACAAGTAAGAAATTAAATTATACCTCAAGTAAACGTTTATATTAGAACTCATTTTTCTTCTAAGGGGACGCAATCATGATGCCGGCCAACGACCGCGACCCAGTACAAGTAGGCGTTTAAAAATAAGATGGTAGCAAAATGCTATCTTTGTCCCACCTACATGCCAAATTTATTCGGCTTACCCTTCTTTCGTAATATTTTATGTAATAAATAATTTGTGCGACGCTAGTACCTGTATATCTATAGACTTTGTATAATGCTATAGATATACAATATTACAGGTATTATAATTGATGTCCATTCGTTTTCAACAATTGTTTTTAATGTTTTTACGTCTTACTTTCATATTTTTCATCAAAACTAAAAGTTAAATCAGAAGTAAAATTTAAACCACCACATAAATTATGTACATTCTTTTAGTATCAAATCTAATGGTATATGAGATCATATGAACAGCGGTATCCACTTTAAAATAATTTCTGGAACATCCATATTTATCAAAATCACCCTCACACATACATGTTGTTATTCCAAGCACTGAAAAATTAAAATAATAATTAATTTATATAACTACCTACGTATATATAATGAATATTTAAAAAAAAAAAAAAATAATTGATTGATTATTGGCACTTATTGTATTAGGTACATTAATACTGTTAAAGCGTTAAAGCATTATGTGTTCAAAAAAACAAAAGATAAATAGAATTATATACTAGAATTATGTAATGTATCTTTATATTGTATGTAAAAATAATAAAAGTGTTGTATTTAAAGGACACCCGTGTTTATGTTTAACACTATTTATATAAGTATACTAGCTGACCCAGCCACGCGTTGCTGTGGTTCAGTAATTATAATACATTGAATCAATTTTTTACTAATTCTTTGGTACAATCAAATTAATATTTTCTAAAAAAATTTAAAATAGATTCATTCATATGGGATTGAAAATAAAACGTTTCTGCAAAATTTAAAAGTAATAGGTAAAGTATCGAAATGTTGAAATTAAGCACAAACCAACATATATACTTTCTGAATTTACATTTTATTCATCTTATATTAAATTATTGTTTGTAATCAGCAAATTTTAGTTGCACCAAAGGACGTCATCTGGAAGCAAGAATTAAATTTGCTTATCTTTCGTAAAAATAATTTCGAATCGTCTGATTCGCCAGCAAGAAATGATTTTAAAGGTTCCGGTGAAATAGGAAGAGGTGCAAGTACAACTTTTCCAGATGCACAACATATACCAGTCGTTTCATTGCGGAATTTTAACGCTTGACAATATTGGCATATTTTATCCATTGCACCAATTATAATTTTAGGATGTGCAGAGTAATTTATTGATGTCTGGTGCATATTCCGATATTCGAACGCGAGGCGAACGAATGATGCACGTGTTAATGCACGGTTGGTTTGCTGTCGCTCTCTGTCGCGTTCTCTAAATGTGGCTATGTGCCGTTCTCGTACCGATCTTGTTCTCAATATATTTTGTCGTAGACGTTAATCTCGCTGCTCTCGAGACTCTTGTCTGCGAATTTCTGCTGTTCTGATTTGTTGAGTTGCGGTTCTTGCTGTAATTTGTTCTTCCGATTTGTTGGTTAGATTTCCGCGGCATTATACTAAATTAAAAAAAAATTAAAGAATATTCAATACTGAACACTGCACAATAATAACACAATACCAAGTATTTATGGTGTGTAGGTAAAGTAAAATACGAAAACACTAAACCAATACAATTTAAACTGTATAAATATAAATAACAAACGAAACTCGAGAAGGCGCTAAGCACACTGGAAATGGAGGCGTACCATAACCGCGAACGTCTAACTCAAAAAGTGCGGATAAGAAATAAAATGTTGAATTACTTCAGTTAAATGGTTCAAGGTGTTCAATAGAAACTTCACTACACTTACACTTCACTGAATAATACTGATGAATACGTCGTACCGAACTTCGCATACCTTTGATCTTTCTAGAAAATTATATAACTTTCTTTATCACAATTATTGCAAAGCAAAAATATTGAGGGCCTCAATCGAGATAAAAACTTTTCTATATATTATGGAGATAGAAGATAGTATATTACTACATAGATTATAGATGGTTTGTCGAGTTTTACTTCTTGGAATAATTCACATCTATATGCCGCTGACGATAAAACACACACAAAATAAAGGTCAGGTTGCAGGTAGCTGAAAACTCACTATCGTGGTCGGTGACGGGAATACCCGAAATACACCATGCAATTATACATAAGTATGTAAATGTATTAAAAAGTTAATAAATATATTAAAACATTTTAGATAAAAACTATCCTATCAAGTTGGACCAAAATATACAAAATGTAAAAAGTTTCATCAAAATCCATTCAGTAGTTTCGGAGTTTATCGCGAACATACATCGTGACACGAAATTTGTATATATACTCGTATAAAGATAAGATGAGTATAAGACATAAGTATATGATTTGTTAGCATGCACATGGGATAGTTAACCACTCGTTGAATATGTTTGTATTTTATAGATGTACAACAAAAATACAATATACGGACTAATGATATACATAGATCAGAGTGAAAAATAAAAGTTGCGTATGTTAAGTGAAATACGCTTTAACTTTAACTATAATCGTTTAAACTTAGAGTTTGGAAGTCAAGTTAAGTTTTTTTTAACCTAACCTAACATAACCTATTTTTTTCGTTTGAACCGACGGCGCCGCGGGGAACTGCTTTCGCATTACTGCCGCGAAACCTAACATAACCTAGAGTTTGGAAAAAAAATTGTCAGTTATAAATGCCGGTGCATTATTAAATACTCTTTAATATAAGAGGACGTGATACCTGCATGTGTTGTCTCTGTCTTACAAGTGCGTAACTTTGCAAATTTTACGTTCAGCAGAACACGTGTAGCTCCGTTAGTTTAAAAATTAGTGCGAATTGACCTCTTATAAAATCTAAAGGTAAGATTATTATCTAGGCAACCTCATATTTTAAGATGTATAAAAAAATTATAATTTTAAAATACTCATAACTCGCGTTAAAATTAAAATATACCTAATAAAAAACCTATGAGGTTTCCTAGATAATAATCTTACCTTTAGATTTTATAAGAAGTCAATTCGCACTAATTTTTAAACTAACGGAGCTACACGTGTTCTGCTGAGCGTAAAATTTGCTATGTTACGCACTTGTAAGACGGAGACAACACATGAGGGTATCAAGTCCTCTTAAATCAAAAAGTAAATTTATGCCCCTACATAATATTAAAACAAACTGGCGTGTAAATTTCGACTCTTCCAGTGAAACCTATCTGTGCCATACTTAGAGCGCATTACACCGCCGCCAAAGAACTTCAGGGTACTTACCTATTTACATATATGATTTTTAATAAATCAATCATTGTGACTTATTTTTCGGGTACAAAAAGATATAGAAATTATAGACTGCAGTCTTATTTTTCAAAATTTACCGCCGAACAAAGAGTCATCTTCATCCGTCTTAATGTCGTTCCGAACTGAAACTTGATAGTATCGAGCTATCTTATGAAAATACCCTGAACGTAACGAAATATGTAAGTACATGTTATATTATATACAGCTTAAAAACTTGTGTGACCATTGATGTAAAATGTGTTCATTGAAATAAATGAAATTATTACAATATTGTTAATCACCTCCAATGAATGGTGACAATGTTGCAATTTCCAAAGATGCCAGACATTAAAATGTATGATATTATAAGTCCATAAACCTTATACTCAATAATATGTAATCATATGTCTATTTTTAGAACTTCATTCTATGTAGTAAATAATAATATACACAGACCCCCCTCACCCTGCCCTAGGCATGGCCCTGTCATTACAAGTTACAACATTAAAAGTCCCACATTCGAGGTATTGCAAATACTGTTGTACTAATTTTGGTGAATACTTTATTTTGTATATTGTAAGTTAAAATGTGTGACACATGTATCTATGACTATTTCAACAGCTTTATATGCGGATATATTTTGATTGACAGAATTATTAGGCAGTATGCACATTGCACACATATAGGTAATAGAGTTGCTTATACAGTGTACCCTCGATTATCCACGAGCGGACTATGCGTGTTGAGGATTATCCGCGGTCTTCCGCGGAATCATCGACATACTTATATATATACAAAAAATATATATACATACATATATTTATATTATAAATCATTATCGGTTTAATTGGGTAATAATTTGTGTTGACCGATTACTCGATAATGATGTTAAATGCAATACACTTGTTTAATATTAATACGTACCTATTTATGTACATATTATGTTATGTTCCTTTAATACTAGACCCTCGAATATTGTATACAATAATATTTTACTTATTGTATGTAAATAATTATCGGTTTAATTGGGTTACGAATGTTAGGATAGTTGATTACGGGATAACGTATATTACTACATTGCATTACTTTGGGGATTATCCGTGGATGTCCTGCCACCCTATCCCTCAGATAATCGAGAATATCACTGTAATAATATTATCCATATAATATTGAAAGCATTGGCTCTACGCCCTCTACTGCCCAAAAATTAATTGAATAAAAAAATACGGTAATACCTATTCAATACGTCTTGTTACGAAATGTTTAAAAAAAACATAAATACGTTTCTTATCAAAATACATTACATTTTTATGCCTGTACTCGTTCAACACATTATAAGAAACTCTTTCAAACACATTACTTTACTACTTATGAGGGTTAAAAAAGGTAATTAAAAGGTAATTCGCCCAAACTCATGACTCCCGTCTCCGGCACTACTCCACCGTTTAACAGATGTCGAAAAGCTACGTCACAGGCATGCGTATCACGAAGTTGCTTACATACCTATTTTATTTATCGTGCCACAGAGTATAATATAATCTGTGATCATGCATAGTATCTACTCGATGTCTTGATGGTAAGCACTAGAGAGTAGAGAGCCTTAATAATATTATTAAGGCCCTCCAGTAACCACGACTTAAGATAGTATGGTTGCCCGACGACCTATAAGAAGATCGTTTTAGAGTGGCAACCAAATTAAATGATCAGAACAGCTAGAATATTCACTATAAGCGCTTGCGAAATGATGTGGGGCTATATATAGAAGCAGGATTTAGTGTACAGTGTAATAGTGTACAACCCTCACCGCTTTATTTGAGCTTATCGCCACTATTACATACAAGCGCTAGTGGTTAATTTTTCAGTTGCTTTTTATAGTGATTTCGGTAAACACTTTTTCATAATTCGTTGTGAAACCATACTATCTTAAATCGTGATGGTAACTTTTGTCTACTAGTAAGTTGGTAAATACTAAATAGTAAAATACAGAAAGTTGGAACCACAGATATAAAATATACTAACTTTTTTTTTGACGGTGATACATACGGTGTTATGAGTATTGGTGACTTTGGAGATTCAATATGTTTAGGATGTTTAATCCACGACCATGACCAAGGTTCAGAACTGTCTTCGTCATAACACTTCCTGCTCATTGATTGAGAAGAACATGGTATAGCATGTAAAGCATCATTATTATTGTCTGTGGATGATATTTAAGCTGTTTGAGTAACAACTGTAGTTGTCGTAGTTACTTGTAGAACATGACATTATTGGTTATATGTGCCCTTTATACCATCACTAATATACACTGAAGGGAGAAAGGACTGCATTATTTTTAAATTTAAATTTGTAGCTGCCCTGCTGCCCCCAAGATTTAACTCATAATCATTAATCGGATATTAAAAAATGTGCACTGCAAATGCGGCTTGAACATTTAGGAAAGAACCCAAGACGGTTGATCGCCGAAAACCAATGGCTTGTTTATCGGTTTTCATCTTTTAATGGACATTTAATACAGAAAGAAAAAACGGAACAGGAAAATCATTGTCATCAATCTATATTGAAATAGGTATACAATATTATTTTATTTAATGAATGAAAAATGAAACAAAGAAATTTGACACACGATGGTTTTTATTTTTTAACCATCAATAAGACGTTCGACACGCATAGGTAAGGTAGACTAACTTTATGTCCCTATCCCTATCCCAAAATTGTATACATTCACTTTTTATTTGATTTAATTAATATACAGATGTATACTATAAATACTAAAGTACTATACTATACAAATAGTTACTTATCCATCTCTTAATTAATATTAGTTATTACCTAGTTAATTATTACTTATTGGTTATTTACACATATAGAGATAGGAACATTGTCAATGATAAATAGGTACCTAGTTAATACCTAAAAAATAACACTATGAAAATGAAAACCAACAATGTACTATTTTGCAATAAATAATACACAATGACGGGAAGTTATGTCAATCATTGAAGTTATGTAATTACCAATTCATTTAAACCTAAACAATTTAAATTTTCCTGATAAAGAAGAAACTATTTTAATAACAAGGTTACATTAATTGTATGCATTTCGGGTATTAAATATCCCCAACCCAGAGAAAATTACAACCACGTTAAAAATGTATGTTACTGCAATACTGCCAACTTTGACTTTGTTGCGATAATTTGAAATTATATACTAACAAGGCATTTTATATAATAATCAGAATTGAAACAAGCAGACGGAGAATCATGTACCGAATTAAGGAATAAGGCAGAAGGTATAAGGATAAATTAAGCGATTAAAATTTAACGAAAAGTAAACTTTACATTCAAGTACGAACTAAGATGTACGATACTATTACCTTAGTATATCTTAGTTTGAGCATTCAAGTGAGTATACTGATTACTGATTACTGAACATGAAAGTTCAATTTGTATGATATTTAATCACAATAATTGTTTATTGTTTATTTATTTTTTCACAAGGTTTGTTTATCAACTTGGAAAACTTTATAAATGGCGGACATTTTCATTCTTGTGTATACATTAATAATATCAAGACGGTTATCTAGTATAGTTATAGATCTGTGTTTGGAATAGAACAACTACCTATTAAAAAAGCGGATTAAATAAGCACTAAAATATAATTAAAATATAAGCACCTATAAGCGTACCTTCATTTACTCTCTACAATATCTTATAACAATTTAAGCATTATAAAATAAATGTATTTAAGTTTTAATTAATTAAATTATGAGTTTATACTTTATTGATTATTTTTGTCTACCTTTCGTTGTTTTCGATTAATTATTTTTTATTTATATTTATTTCAATACTTACTTGTACAAAATCTATAGTCATACATATCCCTTTATAATAAATATAAATATACCTATTATATGTGTTGTATATAATATAGTGAATAAAGAACCTTATATCCTACTATGGTATGAATAAAGTAATTCGAAGAATAACCTATCCGGTATTTACTTATATTTTTTTAAAGAATCAATTTATTATTTGATTATAAATTGCGATTGGATCTTATACCTAGCACTTGAGTGGATTGGAAGTGGTGATTTACAATCTTTGTCTAACACACGTGAACATATAGGAATTAAGAAGTGCTTTCATTGTCATTCCAACGTATCGATTGACACAGTGAAGAGATAAGAATTCTAAAAACAGATTTAAATTTGTCGTCAAGTCTAATATTGAAATCGCTTTTCCCGGGTTTCATTTTAGATTCTGAGAGGAGCGATGAATGTATTGATTTTACAATGATGTGTTTATTTTTTCTGCCATTATCTTTTGGGGTAGTAAAAGTGCTTCGATTTTCTTAACAACTTTCATCTTTATTATGGTAGAAAAGTGAATCTAGTTGGTAGGTACTTTGGGAGGTTAAAATTAAAAATTCCAATTATTTTTCAAAAGCTGCAGAAAAACAAACAAAAAATTTAAGGAAAAACTGGAATTTTTACTGAAAACCGGTTTTTGACAAAATCGATTTTAGTTTTTGATGTAACTATTGCAACTCTAAAAAGAAATAGGTACCTCCGTAGACACATGACATTTTTACCGAATGTTTATACTTTATATTCGCATTTTCTATTCACCATACAATATATTCATATTATACAATATATTTCAAAATATTTTGATTCGTATTAAACTATTTATGGACATATGGCATTTTTGATTATAATTATTTTTTTTAAACTAATGTCGATGAAAAATTGTTTGCTCTGTTAAAAAACTTGAAAATGTAATACGAGATTCCTCGTAAGTTGTTGTTTGCGGACTAATTAAAAATGAATTAAGTAGGACTAAATACTAATACTGAATAGTAAAATAAAATTGCTACTTTAATCACAGTAATATCATAAAATATACGAATATACCTACTTAGCAATAAAAGTTGTCTGTCGACTGTCGACAGACCGTTTTGTGTATACCTATAATGATATTACATCATTGAATTCAAATTGAATCCATCCATTACAGTGAATTTAGATACTTAATGTACAGAAAAGCTTTAGGTATCTACTTACCCGCTTTTTTTTTGTTTTCCCGACGTTTTTGAGAACTACTGTACATTTTTAAATTTGAATATATTTTCTTTTTGGAAATAGTTCACACAGCATATTGTTTGAGTCCCTCTTATTAATTTATAGGTACATAGTTTAAAAGCCTCGCCACTTCACAATTTTTAACCCAAGTTATGAATATTTTAAAATGTTGAATTATACAGCTATAAAAAACGCAATAAACAACTACTAGATGTTTAGGTATATAGTATTATAGCCATTAATCATTTTAAGAACACCTACTACAGTATTATCTATAGTTAATAGCTATTATAGTAATATATATATAATATATATATATATTCATTTATCAAAACAAAAAGTATGCAAATATATTACAGCGAAAAAAAATATTTTTAATTATTTCGACCCCAAAAGTATTGCTTGTAGTGGGGCAAAAGAGTTACAAAATAAAATTATTTTGAAAAAAATAAAAATTGAATTTTAAATCTATGGATAAATTACTGCAGAAAAAAATAAAAAATAAACTGAAATGTAACAAGTATAAAATATGAAATTATGATTAGCATATTTAAATAATAACATACACTAAAATTACATTAGTTCATTTAATAACTTTCTTGAGGTACCTACATACTATTATTTTTCAATGCTTTACAATTAACAATACTTTTTTTTTAAATCCTATGGTAATGATTTGTAAAAAATTGGACCTAGGTAATCTACAAATTTCTTACTAAATTGTTCAGTCGTGTAACATGCAGTAGTATAATATACTATCAAATCTCTTTTATTTACTTGCTTAGATAAAGTATGTGTGTTGGAGACAAATAAAATAGGTAGCAGATAACTTATTCAGATCCCTGAACTGGCAGTACCTACTTTAAAAGATTTGTAATTTAAATATGTAGGTATTTTTTTTTATTCATGCATATTCTAAGAGTAAGGTTTTGTTGCACTAATAGTGATTTTATTGCATTATCTGATATCTGACCAGCATAGGAGACTTGCACAATGACTTATACACAGTAGGTACTCATAATATTTAATAGTAGAATTTTATTTAGTTTATACAATTTAAATATAATTGACCTCAGGTGCTTTACCACATTTTCAATATGAATAACACATCTTAAATTCCAGTCAATAATTAAACCCAAATAGTTTATTTGTGTTACAATATCTAATTATTGTCTGACAGTTGCCAAAAGTAGAGCCTAGATAGTTACAAGAGTGAGTACATAAATCGTTGATAACCATATGAATGTATTAATGGAGCTATAGCACCGCATCCCAACTTATAATTTATATCAGAAAAAGAAGACAGGTTTTATTAGCATGTGTTAACAATGAGTCAACTACATTTAAATCATAAATACAATTTATGTATAAGTTAAATAAAATTGGTCCCAATACACTGCCCTGTGGGCTGTGGCACACTATATACAAACAATTTGTCCCTCCTTTCTGACAGTATTGTTTAGTAACACCATCTGAGCCCTACTAGGTTTGTATATAGCTAGAAAACCAAGCTAGACTTTCTCCCCTTATACCAAAACTAGATAAAATATTTAATAAAATGTGTGGTCACGGTGTTGAATGCTTTTGCTAAATCAAGAAAAATTGCTATAATTTTTTTACTTTAAGTACCTATCTATATTTTTGAATATGAATTTAGTTGTTGAATATAAAGCATTTGTTGTACCTACCTCTACCTGGACAAAAACCATACTGATTATTGGATAATAGATTATTTGTTTCCAAAAAAGAAATAAGTCTAGATTTAACTATTTTTTCAAAGGTTAGTAGCTAGTTGCTAGTATCAAATTTATAAAGTGGTTCGATAATGGCTGTTTTAAATATGTTTGGAAAAATACCTTGCTCTAAACAAGTATTGAAAATAAACGTTAAAAGGTTTCATAATATGATTTTGAAACACTTTAAAATTTTTAACAGAGATTCCATAAGGCCGGAAGCTGATTCTTCTTTAAAATGTTGTATTATATTGAACACTCATGTCTCAATGGTAATGTTTTGCATAATTTGTTGTAATACAATATTTTCAGTTTACGGCAAATAATTGTCCTCTTTTTTTTATCAAAACTTATATTATGTTTTTATTTTACAACTTGAAGCACATTATTTTCGTACTTAATGGTGTGTGAGTGTGAACACGGGGAACAGTGCTATGAATGTGTTTAAGGGGAAAAAAAAAAAAAATAAAATTGCAAGTCTTGCAGTGTTGGGCTTGATCTGGCAGCATGGGTATTTTTTTGGACTTAAGTCTTGGTCTTGATAATACCAACAGTCAGCACCATCTTGGTCTTGTAGCAAGGTCTTGCGATAAATCGAGACCAAAACCAATTTTAATCTTTATAGTTTTCAGTTTAACACATTATAATATACGAATACGATATACTTAAAACATAACGTATTAACGTTACGTATAATATTACTAATAATAGCTATTATTATAAGATTGTATTATAGTTATAATAATTTACAACGGTGGCAGCAGTCAGGATCCGGACAACCCGGCCCGCAGCAGCAGTACCTCCATCTGGCGCAGTGGCGCTAGACGCGAGGACTATCCACGATGTTACGAAAATCGAAAAATAAATATTATTGTTAACTTCGTATTTTCGTCTAAGTACTCAACACACGGTGTCGCGGATCATGGGGTTCTCCGATTGTCGAAGAGAGAAATAAATAATAATACAGTCGAATAGCATACACCGAGGATGATGCTCCTTAACCCCGCGGGAAACCGGTGTCCGGTATAGGCGAATAGGCGAAGAGGAATAAAAAACATTTGTCTTCCCCGAACACAATACATAATAATATTATTGTGGTGGTATCCGGGTCGCGGTTATGGCATGGCGGAAAGAGTATCGTCCGTGGTGTACTGCCATCGCCGTTTCTTCCACGGCTCACCGCGTCTCTGTCGGCCCGACGGCCGGCCGGTTCGGTCCGTCTCGTTCTAGCCGGCGTACACACGCGCATCATCGCCGCGCATGGTGCACACGCACGCACGCACTTCTACTGGCACACACACACACACACACACGAACACACACACACTAATGTATTTTTATTTCATTATTTACATTTTGTGTACAAAAATAATGTTAGTCTGATACCGAGGTTAAATGCATCGATCGCGTTCCCGTGTTTAGTTTTAAATGTGTATCGTATTTTGGTAAGTACGTCTCAAAACATATTATTTCATCTTGTTACGGGCTCCGTAATCCCTCAGCTCGCCGTTCATGGCTTTGGCAGACGGCGAACCGCAGAATTTCGCCGATTTCTCGGTCCTCGAAATGGCGTCGTCCGTCGTCTCTCCAGCGCGCCAGTCCCCACCACATGTTTCACTCGCGGAACGCCGTCGCGCAATATCCGCGGCGTGCTGATCAACTCGTCCCTGTGCGGTGGTGTTAACGCATCGGAAAAGCACGACGGGCTTGCGATTTTTCGTCCCTTCCCACAATCTGGAAATTCTGTAATTATCGCGCCAAACCGCACATATGCTCCCTTAGCGTGTTTTTACTCCCTCCCCCCACCAACCCCCCGGCCAATGCCGCCGCCGCAACGCTCCTCACCGCCACCACCACCCTTGTCTTTGACGCTGCCGGTGTGTTTCACACGTATTTATTTGAGAAAAGAATTTTGGACGTGTGCGACAAAGGGAGTCCGGTCGGTTTTACACGTTTTCCGTTTTTTACGACAATTTACCTGTAATTGTTTACATTATTGTTGTTGTTTTTAATACTGTTGTTATTATTGTTGTAATAGTTGTAGAGTTGATTCACTGCTTTACCTGTGTCATTGTACACATCTATATTTATTTTTTTTTATTCTCTGTGGGTGGGTGCTTGCAGTGTTTGTCGTTTGATCAGTCATTCTTCAAACATATCGCTTATTTACTTGTTCTACTCTTGACCTTGTAGCAATTGTGTCCAATCTACTCAACTGCTTGTTTTGTCATTTCAGATTACCTTGTAAATACCGTTGTACATAAGGAATAGGTGAACCATAAGCAAAAATATAAATACATTATAATGAGCAGCGTTAAAGGTGTTGTAAATCGCAACGCCAAGACGTCTGGTAAGAATAGCACTACCAATACTGCTTTACAGAACTCTGACACAAAAGATGCAGTACCTAACAAAACACACGAAAAAGAAAAATTGCAGGTAAATATAATTTGTTGCTTATACCCTTTTTTAGTATTATGCCATTGTCTGCAAATTGTTATCGTTAAATTAATTTAAATTTGACTTTACCAAGATATTAGACTTAGGTATATGCATTACAACTAGTGTTGTCAGTTAAATTTGCTTATAAACATTTATATTCTTGGTATTTATATCTTACAGTAAAAATTGTTACACTTTGTTAGAATTTTAGAATTTATAAAGTAACAATAATGCGATCATCATCAGTTATCTACAATATTTATGAATTATTATAATTGGGTAGGGTAAATATTTTATTTTATTCAACATTATTTATTAAATATCTTATCCTATTATGTTGTTAATTAATTATTGGGGTCATTTGTTACATTAAAGTTAACCTTTAATATGTAAATGTTATTATTTCTTACTTTTTTGAATAATAATGTCTTTAATGCAGATATTGTAACAAAATAACAACATTTAGAAAGACCCCTAATTGTTTTTTTTTGTGTTAAATAATGATACTTCCACTCTGTTTCAAGATGTAGATAGTATTTAAATTGAAGGTGTTTCCTTGTAATAAAATATTTAAATCCAACTTTATTCCTGTGCTAGGTCTTGTGTAATTCTAAACATATTTTCATATTTAAATATTATAAATGTGCTAGGACATCTGATAACAGAGATCACATTATATTTTTTACATTTTTATATGAAAAGGGATTAAAAGGATGCAAACGGGCATTTGTTGTGTCTGTCTTACAATTGTGTAACATACTAAATTTATGCTCAGCAGATTGCGTTTAGCTTAAGTACTTCATTTGTTTTAAAACTTGAGTAAATAAACCTATTATGAAACTTGATGGTAAGAACATTATTTGTGTTTGTGTATGGGTCTTTTTCTATATTTTAATTTTTTTAGTAAGTTTTGTTTATATATTGAAGCATAAATTAATAATGTTCATAACTCACTTAAAAACAGAATTAACTGAATTATTATAAAAAAAATCAAACCATACACAGATAATGTTTTTACCATCAAGTTTTATAACAAGTCAGTACACTATAATTTTAAATTTTTAAACTGAAGAAGCTAAATATGATCTGTTAAGTGTAAATTACACACTTGGAAGATGGAGATAACAAATGTCTATGCAGCATCTTCTTAAGGTATACTCTGTTCTACAAGGGAACATGTCGGTTATGAGCATCTCTCTGCGTTATCGTGCTACCAAAACCAGTTCCTCTGTGGAAATTCGTGGTATGGGGATAATCAGAAAAACCCATTATAAAAACCTACAGCTAAATGTTAAAACACCTTTTTGCAACTTTTTTAAAATTATATATTGTTATGGTCAGAATAATAATTTTATCTCATTATTTAGAAATCAATGAATAATTAATAAAAAATATTATAAACCTTAATATCCTAATATAATGAATAGTTATATTGGTACCAAATAATACTCTGTATAATATACGAGGGCGGGCTGATAAGTAATGCCTCTTAACGCGTAGTTTTAGAACTATTGTACATAGAATAATTAATTAAAAACAGTTGTATAGTAAATTAAATGATTTTTATTTACATACTATTATTTTTCAACATAACTACCTTCTAGGGCGATACATTTTTGCCAACGATTTACTAGTTTAGAAGTGCCATCCAAATAAAATTCTTCAGCTTGAGCATTGAACCATCGTTTAACTTCAGCTTTAACTTCTTCATTAGAATTAAATTTTTTACCCTTAAGATGTTCTTTGAGCTTAAGAAACAGAAGAAAATAGCATGGGGCCGAATCCGAGTGATTCAATTGCTGTGATTGTGGCACGGCTGCAGTGAGATCTAGCATGGTTTGTGATGAAGCAAAAGTTGGGTTAAATTTGGTCTGTCACGCTTAATCTTTTTTTTTAGACTTTTTAGTCATTTTAGATTGCGCAAATAATAAAATAATAATGTTACACTATCGCTTCTTCACACACACTAAACCAACAACATAAACACATAAATGCATTATAAATTAAAATGTTATTATAAATCTAAAAATAACTATGCAATAAGAGGTATTACTTATCAGCCCACCCTCGTATATTTGAATGATTGAATATATATATGTATACACAGAGGGATTCACCAGCATGCTCACCTCCATTTTTTCCTTTAATAATTAATTTTACTCAAATTCTGATTTTTGGAATTATTAAATAAATATGAAGACCATTTTTTTGTTTTGTAATACTTAGAGAGTGTTTTGTGGCAGTACACATTTCTGTATTTCAAATAAGAAGTCCTATACCTATTTAGGTTGTGGAAAATATTGATGTACCTTCTTAAATTAAAATTCCAAAGAGTATTTCAATTATTAAAATGTTAATTCTTAAAATATTATTTTTGTCCTAATTAGAAAAATTATTTTATAAAAATATTAAATGTTTGTAATAATGAATTTTACAAATTACAAATGTTACTTATTACATTTTTTTTTCTAATTAACTTTAAATTAAAACAACTTTAGAATCTGGCATGTACTAATTTTATTTTCTTAAAATTGTATTCCTAATTTCATAGTTTGATTATATTCTTACATCCTAATAAAACCAATTGCCATAACTGTTGTACTTGACACATTCAAATTTTTATGTATTTAAATATAAATTTTTGTTTTAGCCAACAGCAGAGCAACTCAGGATTGCTAAAATTATTGATCTAAAACCTGACGAAGAAATTAACAACAAAATAAAACAGGTGTGTTTGGTATTTTTTTTTTTTTAATATTAAAATATTAATATAAGTAGGTGGATACGTTAACTTATCAGACATATACTATTAAGTGTGTTATAATTTTTAGGTCATGCAAATAACTCAAAAAACAGAAGATGAAGTAGTTATTGCTCTCCATGACAATGCTTTAGATATTGCATTAACTATTGATGCCCTTTTGGAAGGACCACAGGTATTCTTAAGTTTAAAGTATTAATCATTATTGTTGTGTTTTCCTTAATACGTTCATTTCCACTGCACATCACCGATCGGCATTGGTAGTAAGGCCCTTCTGGCCGCTGCCGATCCTTGATCGTCACAGTGCATACTGAAAATACACTCCTATAATTATTTGGCCATAGAGACACTGTTTTATTATTTATCTAGTCATTCAGAACTTATTAACAGAAAATTCTTATCAGTCGGTTTTTGGTTTCCCGCGATTATTCGTATACTTTTATTTTCACGAGTATGTTATCCGAAGATATGCGGCGTGTGGCACCAGATTAGAAATATACGTGTGGCAGTGAGCGTGTTAAATAATTTAACCAATATTTGTTGTTAGGAATCATGGTCAACTACAGGCAAGAAGAAAAAAAACCGAGCTAGTAGCGTAAACAAAAAAGAAAAAGATGATTTGATGAAAAACGGTGAAGCAGATGGAGGTGGTTATTGATATTGTTATTAATTAAATTTCGCAGTTGGTTTATTCTTATATATATTATTTTTTTCAACTAGATGCTGAATGGGATGAAACCATTACACAAGCAGCCAGTATTACTGCTCAGAACAATGGTGGATTTAGTGAAAGACGAGGTCGAGGTCGCGGTGGCCGAGGAGGTTTTACTAATAGGCCTAGACCAACCGAAGGTGGTCAGCGATTTGGAGAGTCACGTAAATGTCAGTGTAATTTTCTTTTGTTTTGAATACACTTATTTTATTCAATGTTTATAGGGAGAGAACGTGAAAACAAAGAAAACGAAAAGAATCTAGCTGAAGATGGTGCTAGTGGTGAGAATCGTAACTTCCGTTCTGATAGCCGAGGTTCAAGAAGAGGCATGAATGGACCACGTTATAATGGTCGATCTAGAGGTACTCGTATGTTCCAGAACAGTGAACGTGGTAATTCAGGACCTGGTAGTGGCAACAATAGTGGATTCAGTCAACCAATTGACACTTGGTTTAATCCTACTGCCAAAGAATCAAAGAAGGGTAAATATATATAAATATAAATCAATCAAATAAAATATTATTGGATTTCAATATAAATTAACACATTTATAATCTTAGCATTACATGTAATTTTCTAAACCAGTTTTCTCCTACCAGTCTTTCAATTTAAATGGTATTAAATAAAGCGTTTAAACCATTGCACCAAAATATGATCAGCAGCAAACTAGTTTTAAAAATTATATTCATTAATTAAAAGTAATAACTGGCTAAGATTTGAATAAAAATTGAACTTTTTCTAAATTTCCTAGAAACATTCCTTTTTCAATTTTGGCCATTTTCATGTATTTACTTCTTTAGCAGGATTACGAATTATGAATTCCAGGAAATTAAAAAGTTTTCAAGCACAGTTAAATTTCAATTGTATTTAAGTTTTGGAATCCTAGCTATGGTGTTTTTAATGTATTATGTTTCTTTAGTTGGTCTTAAAGTTTTATAAAAATACATGGAGACTTGAATTTCTAATTTTTATAAAATTTGATAATTAATAAAAAAAAATAAAAATGTTTTCTTTAATGATAATAGTTATTATTTTGTGATCACAAAAAAATTTAGCATAGGGACCTGGAACTTGATGTCATAAATGTGATTAAATAATATTTTCATAGACTTAGACTAATTTTAAGGTATTGATACCGTGAACCTAGTCTTACCATTCTACAGTACGTGTTATCGACTTATGAGTTAATAACTATAATATTATTTTGATATTTAATCTTTAACTAACTGAGTTGTTTCTATTTTTTTAAAACTTTTTATTAATTGATTAATTGATTAGAAAATTGGGGTACATTTCCATCACCTGAAGACTGGGACAATGAAGAGTATACTGGTTCGTTGGCTGACACTAAAGTATTTACACCTAGTGGTGGTACTGAGAGTACTGTTAACAATGAAGTTGAAGTACCCAAACCAAATGAAAATGCATATTTAGAAGTAGAAGATTGGAATGATGCTGTGCAAGCACCGAATCAGCAAGCAGCAGCTGCTAATGTAATTATACAAAAATATTTGCTGTAGTATATTTAAAATTAATTTATTATTTTCCTAATAAAATATACCAGAGTACTGCTTCTGAGAAACTTGCTGCATCAATTGCCAACAGTAAAACATTAACACCTGAACAGTCCCAGTATTTGTCCTCATTAACTCAAGAAAGTCAACAAAAAAAAGTAGTTACTTTACCTCCAGCTGCAACTACATTCAATTCTCATCCTCCAGGTAAAAATATAAATAATTAAATAAATAAATACTTATTATTTAATAATTATTAAAATATACATTTTTATGGTTTAGTGGAATTTGTTTCTTCGCCTTTTGAAGAGAATTCAATGGGTCCTGGGAAAAAACCAACCTTACGTGCTCGCATACCCCCTCCTTCTAAGATACCATTGAGTGCTGTTGAAATGCCACCTGATGATTCTAGTGTCAATATCAACTTCTTAGATGTATCGTTTGGTGCTGTTGATCTTTCTGGTGATGTACCTCAACTTTGTGATCCATCACAGGATCAAAATTCATTGCCACCTGTTGTTAAATATGATGACTCAGTTGCTCAGAAAGTAGATTCTGTCCTTACACAAACTGAATATTCGACAATTTCTAATCAAGCTTCAGTTCAGACTCAAAGATCACCTCAAGTAAATCAAGCGCCTCAGCCATCAACAAAAATTGGGCCGCCCCCTGGTGTTCCTCCTCCGGCTGATTATTTAACTAAACAGAATGCTGCAGCTGCTAATCCTTACCAAAATATTAATGCCGGACAACCAACATCAATGTATAATTCTTCAGTTTATTCTAATAACCCACAAGTATGTATCTAAACCTTTTTCTAAATTTGGTTTTTAGTTCCTGTATTGTTTGTTTTTGTTTTTAAACTTACTTGTCTATGAATAGCTGGTATTTAGCAATCAAACCGGTTGAGCAAAAACCAATAACACAGGAAAATATTACAAACTATAGATTTTGAAAAAAATATAATTATATAACAATTTTTTAGGGATTATCCAGTCATACAAGTTTGTATGGTACAACTGCATCCAACATTGGTGTAAATAGTACAAATCCCCACATTCCTCAACTGTCTCAATCTAATCATTCAATTTTAAATGCTAATTACCCTCAAACAGCAGCACAACCTCAGTTCCCTTCTTATTCGTACCCAAATCCTCACTCATATCAGGCATCTGGAATTTCCTATCCTCCTATTGTTTCAGCTGCCAATTTAGCTTCAATGTATACCCCATCAACTTACTCCAACTATATACACCAAAATTTACATCAAACTGGGAATACAAACTTGTCTAAGTCAACTGTTTCGTTGACTTCAACTACTAATTCTACTAAAGAAAGTCTGGTAAGTAAAAGTCAATATAAAACAACATTAAAACAAAAAATTGCATTTTTTATTATTTTTATTATACAATTGTTTTGACAGCATAATTTTTAACTTTATATTTTTGTTATTCTATGTAATAATAGTTAAATTATTTTTAAATATTTAGTTAATTAGTTGTGTGTGGTTTAAAGTGGAGTGGAGTGGTTCAAATAATGTTGACCCACTACTTGTACTATGCCTCTGAGCATTTTTAATTTTTCTATTTTGGTAGGTATTAAATAGTTATTATTCAATATGGTTAATTTGTGGCTGTATCCATTTTTTTTTTGGTATGTACACAATTCTTCTTCACTGGGTAAGCATACTCTATATCCTCTCCCCATTTAAAACCTATTATTTTCTGTATAATTCTGTTCCTTGTGTTTAATTTTTTCTGATTTTTCACAATTTTTCTTGTATATGTATTTTGTCTAATAACATAATTCAATATACTGTTGTTTAAGTGTTCTAGGAATTCTTCTTGCCATTTTACTTTTATTTTTCTAACTGTTACGTAGATACGATGCTCACACTTGTGTTATGGAAGGATTTAGCTTCAGATAATTTCTTTATTAGTATTGTCCTAACATTATTTCCAGTTTATTTTCAACCATCTTGGAGTTGGATAAAGTCGAGGATTAGTCAAGTCATAAACTTGCTTTCTGTGGTTTACAGTTTCTTACGCTACAATTAAGTCCACAAAAACTGCCGATTTAATCTTGCTCTTCTTTGTACCATCAAGTATATACTGTGTAACTGCTTTATCGGCTTTGCCTCTTCTGTTTGTGATATGAGCTTTAATATCAATTTTTCGAGTATTTTGAATGAGTGGTACAATATTGAAACTTTGTTTCCCTGGTTATAATAAGGGACATCAAGTGCTTTCCCCCATTCCTTTGGTATTATGGTATTACTTTAATATTACTATTTTATTGAGCATATATAACCAGGAAATTATTTCTGCATTCTCTAGGTATACATTTTCTTAAAATTGTTTTAACTAATTTTATAAATTATAGATAATTTTTGGGTCCAGTTTTATACAAATTATATTTTTATCAAGTAAAATCTAGAATTTACACAGATTTACTTTTTTGAAATTATACCTTCTAAAATACAGATTCTCAAACTTAATTCATCCACATCCTATTTGAAGAATCAATAATTTTTTAGAGTCCCCCCCCCCCCAAATGTTATCATCTGTAGACTCACAAGTGCATTCAAGTGGGGTGTGGGAGTTAGATCCCCATAGGCCTTTTTATAAAATTAGTGTTCTGGTATCTTTACAAGGAAACATAAAAAAAAGTGGCTAGGATTTTCGTAAATGTTTATTTTGTCGCATCCAACAGATGGCACGCTATTACCCTAATGACTAATTAAAATATCTCCGGGTCTCAAACTGTCCCCTTGGAGGCAGGACTTTCAGAAAGACAGTTCTAAAAGGTAGTTCTGACTTCCGAGGATTTCACGGCTTACATTATACGTACGCCAACATAGTCCTACCATTTTAAACTACTATTTTAATTAATTTTATGATTTTTGTGTGAATTAAGGTATGGAAATAATTTTAGACAAATTTTAAAACTTGTTTCAATTAACTATTATTTAATCAAAACAATATTCAATATACAACAAAGAAAATAGTATCTAAATACATGATAGAATCAAGAAAGGTCAAGGTGTATAAGATGCCTAATGTGTAATGAAAATTCCTAGTAAAATTCTGCTTTGGAATATAAAATTAAAAATGTATGCTGTCAGCAAAAAAATGATATTATCAAATACTTGTTGAAAACTTATTGATGAACAAGAATTTCTTTAGTTGAGTTATAATATTTTGTTTTTTAAGTATGATCAGTCTCAACCTTCAAATAACTCATTGACATCAAGTGCTAGTAATCCTAACGGAAGTAATTTAAGTGGTACAACGTCAAGCATTGGACTCGCACAGAGTACTTTATTGACTTCAAAATCGACTACACCAACAAGTAATTATTGAATTGAATTTACTTAGTTTTATATTTGTCTACTTGATTGAAGGATCTTTTAGGTTTAGTTTTTTAAGAATTACATTTATTATACTTAATTTTTTATTATTAATTTAATTTAATTACATATTTTTAAAACTATTTTAGCAAATAAAAGTGGTGTACTATCAGGAATGCCTCCTGGTGTTGCTCCACTTGTTGGTGCTCAGTATATATTAAGCCAACAGGGTATTCCTGGATACTATCACCAATCTCATCCTGTAATGTATAGTGAGGAACATTTACAAATGGTGCAATCAAGGTTACCTCATCATATGGTAAAACATTTAGCATTTAAGAAACAAACTAAAAATGAAATAATATTATATTACTTCTTTCAGACTAACTTTTATTCGCCCGATCCAATGTATCCTAGTGTATCGTCAAGTCTGACTGGAAGAGAAACTACTGGAACTGGTATTTCAAATGTTGCAGGTTATTCATCACTAACAGATTCAAGATATGCACGTACAGACAATAATGCTTCGCCAGTTTCATCTACTCTATCTCAGCAGCAGGTAATATATTCATACATTGAATGACAAACAATATTATTTTATTGAGCACAAAACGTGAAGTAGAAAATGCAGCCAGACTCAATTTGTTGTCACCGCTGCAGTGTATGTGGATTTTTATTCTAAAATTCAGCTGGTTCTCATCATATAATAATTCTGTAGTAACATACTGTATTTTTAATGTGTGTGTATACGTATGTAATATGTATACAGTGAAACCTGTCTTATCCAAACCCTTGATAAGACAGAATCCTTTTCTGTGTGGAAATGTATTATGGTCCCGGCAGATTTCTATAATTTAACATAGGATTAAACCCTTGATAAAAGGGAACCTATCTGATGTAAAATGGAAAGCTATTTATTGGCCCCGTAAATCATATACACAGAAAAACACATCATAAAATGAACAAAAATATTTTTGATACCCACATTTATTTTGCTACTAAACAATTATTAAGGTCAGCGATTAATACGTATCGACAGATAAGTACATTTTATCTTGAATCTACACATCAGTGCTTATTATTGTCACCGTTGTCGTAGTTTACCTGTTGTTTCATATCGTATTTGCTCTCATCTGTCTTCAAAGATTTGTTTAAGTTTAAGCCTATGATATGAATTTTTTTTTTTTTGGCCAGAAAATGTTACAACCTTAATCGTGCAGAATATTATAACTCTATATTACGGAATTTTCCTTTTTATTCAGTTGTATGGAAACCTGCAAACCAAGACAGGTTTTACTGTATATATAATTAAAATATCAAGGATGTCACATGTTGCAACATTAAGTTTGTGCATTTCAATGTTTGATAACTTAAAAGTGATTTTCTTTTTAAAAATAACCATTATTAAGTGAACATTATTGAAAATACTTTATTTTTTTATTCTTTGGCATTAAATATATAGTCTATTTGAAATGGTCCAAAAAATGAAACCATACATGCATACATTTCTATGAAAAAGTCTTTTTTTTAGATTCTCCAAAATAGCAACTAATTTTAATTTGCTACTAGAAACCCACCTCTGAAGCATTGTTTTTAACAAAAAAAATAATAATAAATACTCGATTTCACAGTTGAATTTTTTTTATTATATTATTACCAAATATTATTATGTTATAAATATATAAAGATGGTAAATTACAAAATTAGTCCTTTTCTTTACTGGAAAATATTAATAATCATTCTAAAAGTTGACATAACTACACACACATATCAAATATTAGCATAGTCGAGAATAGATTTCACAAAACACCCATTGTTGGTTAAATTTATAAACCGTTTAGATGAACTAAGTAATTAATGTTGTTAATTGTAAGTGGAATGTTTAGTTAGTACTTTTATGTAAGTTACATCAACCATTTGGTATATAAGTTTGAATTACTTCTTTAATTTCCATTATTATTTTTTATTAATAAAATAAAAATGTATGACATATTAATTTTTGAATTTATCTTTAGACAGGAACTTTGGCTCATCAGCAAGCTCTATTAAATCCACCCATTACTCCCGGTTTTACATATTATTATGGACAATCGGTCATACCTGCTAATCCGTTCCAGTATGGCACAATGTATCCAGTAAGTTAATTAATCTATATTCTAAATACATTTTTTTTTTTATAAACTTATCTTTAAGATCACAGAACTATTTTGCTTCCTTAAATTATACTTTGAATATTTAATAAATGTTTAATGATTAACAATATTGTTAATATATTTAATTTGTTACAATTATGGTAATCACAAAAATGTATTTAAATAATAACTTAGTTATTATTTTTACATTCCTTAATTTAAATTGCTTACCTTGTAGATATTTGTAAGAAAATTCTTTTTAAATATTTTTATTCAATTTATGTATGTACCATCTGAAGTTATAAATGAGGTACTGAAAAGTTATAAAATATAGTAACGTAATATGTATGTATGAGTTATGTTTGTTTTGGTTACTACTGGGACTATAATATTTATTTATTTATTTATTTACATATCAATAATCCTTGAAAATACTAATTGTGTTTTGATAAGAAACAAAAATTAGGTATAAATATAAAATTGATATACTTATACAAATATTTGAAACAAACTATAATATTCTTGTAATTTTGGGGGTGCTCTTGATATTTAATGTTCAACATTTTCTTTAAATTGTAAAATTAGATTTTTTATAATCCTCAAATTGCAAGGTAATCTTGGTATCTTGTTAATTATATGAAGTAACTATTTAATATTTTTACAGTAGTCTTGATATCTGAAAATCTACGGGAAACAAAAATAAGTCCTTCGTTTTTGAGTTTATAATTAAATATTTTTAGTATTTTTTTGGTGATAATTATTCAATATTTTAAATACATTTTTATTACTTTTCAATTATTAATGTAATATGTTTTAGAATACCTTGTAAGAATTATTTAAACATTTGGTTGTTTGTGTGTCTTTATTTCTAACATTTAATTTTAAAAAATATATTTTTTTATTGGTCCTAAGGATCTTATAAATTGTGAAATATTCCAACTCAATTGTATATGTATTATCAATATATCATTTTACCTTAATAAGGCATTTGGAATGAATCTAAACAATCTTAAATTTCTAGATTTATTCGTCTTAGATTTACATAAACCGATTGTACAACTCATTGGTGCCAATCTTTTCATCATAAAAAATGTTATTTGAATTAAAGTGGATTACAAGTTAAAGTGGATAAATATTTACAATTTCAAATGTCATTTTTTTTCATATCTTTGCAGAAATTTTTTTATCATTTTTTAGTTAAACATTCTGGTGATAAAATTAGTAGAGTTGAAAAATATTAATGTATCTTTTATGTTAAATATAAGAAGGAACCTCGATAGCCTGTTACTGTATTGGTGGCTGGTGAGCGTCACATACTATTTGAAAGTCTGACAATAACTCATTGTCTAAGAGTTTCCTTCTCATATTGAACTATCAAGTATTAATTACTATAAACTATATATATTATTAAACATTATCATATACTATTCACTTACCAAATAAGAAATGATTAACTTAATATATTTATTAACACATTTTAAGGTTCAATTCTAAGAAACAGATTTAAGATGTAAATAAGGGTGTGTATTTGAAATCACCACTTTAATTTTATTGCAACTTCGGTTCTTAAGCATATTTCTGTATGATTTTTTCTTTTTTTCTTTTTGTTAGATCTATTGCTACACAACGGACGAACAAAATACTTGATGAATGTTTAATCATCCAAATCACCTTATCCAGTTTCAACTTATTTTGACATCCTTTTCCTTAGTATTAGTTGAAAAAAATTGAATAAAAAATTTCTCAGGATTTGGGGGAGCAAACAATATGTATATTCCTTTTTCGTTTAAACTAAAAACAGTAATAAGTATATATTATATATACATAAACGTATTGCGTATAATTTTTTATATACATATTATATAGTATGTATATATTTATATTTATGCATCAATATATCATTTTTTTTCTTTTTGGGTTACTAATTCAAAAAAAGTAAAAAAATAATATCAGTATAAAACTCTTATGAATGTTTATTTTAATATATAAAATAAATGAATAATAAAATGAAACTGAAAAAACACACCGACGCGGTTCGTTATCAGATGGCGCCGGCAGCAAGTGCAACCAGTCATGGCACAGGAGCTACAAACACAATGTCGGGGTACAGTAAGACTGCAGCTGCACCTGCTGGTTATAACAATGTGTATGAAACTCTGGGATCATCTTCAGTCACTGGTTCAAGTAATGACTATGGAAGTTCAAGCAAAGTGGGTGTGTCCGGTCAACAGACATCTCAAGCTCAGGGCAAGACAAATTCGTCTGATCTCGCTGCTATGTATTCCAGCAAATCGACATTAAATAAGGTTAGCGCAAGTACTTATAAATTATAGTGTATTTGATCAAATTAAAAAAATGATTAACTAGTCAAAGTAATAATTTTTCTTATTTAGCCGTATGACAAACAACAACAGTCATTTCAATCTCCGCCACCATTTTCTGTAACTTTAAATAATGGTGGAGTTGGCGGTCATCATAGTGCTGGTAGTTATGCTCCAGTGTTTATATCTCCTCTGCCTCCTGGCAACCCTCAGCCTCATCATATTGCACCTCTGCATCATCAGGTTTGTATAATTTCTGTTAGTTTATAATTTATTTTAATATAAAAACTGATTGAATTTCTATTCGTTATTATTAGATTGATATGAGAGTTCAGAACAGGCAAGGGGTAAGTAAAATACATCTGTGTACATAATATAATATACATAAAACACATGTGTTTATTATTAATTGTTGATTTTGTATGATTTTAGCAAGAACTTAGCAATGGAACAGGCAATATGAGTCGTAACCAATCTGTAAACCCTACGACCAGTAAGGTGAATGTTAAACAGAACTACAGCCAAGGAGCTACTCCCTATTGGAACTCCAACTGACTTGATGTCATGTCCGCATTTACACTTTGACGACCTGTCTTTAGTCGTTAATGAGCATTACCCATTGGGAGAATGGTGATCATACAGACGTATCATTTTCTCCTTTTAACCTTTTAAATCCTTTGTTTATTCAATAGTATCAGATATAATTTTTTTTTCTGAGTAATGTTTCATTTTGATCATAAATATCAGGTGTAATAATTTATTATTTTGAGTTAAATATTTTTTTTTTTTTATGTTTATTTTATACAAAACGAAAAATGTATTATACGCTCCCCCTCCTACCTAAAATAATTTTTTTTTACAATTTTTTTTATGTTTAATTAAACAAAAATGTAATAATATTATATGGGAAAAATGATTATGTTTTCAATATGATTATTTACATCTATATATCTTTTCTTAATTGTAATCCATGGGTGGATAAATAATCATCTGTCTATATGTAGTTAGTACCTTCATTAAAATATATGTATTAAAAATGAATCTGTTAGTATTTTTTTAAATTAGATATAGATTCATGACATATTATATTGATTTTGTCATTTTCCAAATTAACGTACATTTAAATAATATAGTATATGAAATGTTCCTTATTTAAAATAAGAAACAAATAATTTTAATCATAATAATGTATGAATTTGAATTTAACAAACTTTTTGATACTTTAAAGTTACCTCTCCCTTAAATTGCTACTGTGAGGTTAATCAGTTTCAATTTCTTTTTTTCATAGATTTTTCTTAAATTCAACTGATAAATATCTATTTCTCTAAAAATTGTTAGTGCAATGTACTATTGCAGTGTTTTTATCTTTAATATGAACCTTATTTCTCTTATTAATCTAGTTTCATGAATTTTTTTTAATTGAGGCAATACCTGCCATGTAAAAGTGACAAAAATATTGTTGCACATTCAACTATTTTTGTGATGTTCTTAATTCTATTTTGAATTCTCAGGACTGAGAAATTAATTACTATCATAATGTGTATGTTTTATTTTTGAAGACATTGAAAGTATGTTATCGTACTATCTTAGATAATATTACAACTTGCCTTTTGCTAAGATTGTAGATATAGATTTATAATATGTTCCAAAAACCAAACAACAAGAATATTCAAATTAACCGGTCTTGTTATTGTTTTTTGTAATTAATAGTCATGTAGATCGTAGTCTCCAATTTCATTAGAAAATATAGGTACTTGTATAGCTAATTATTATTTTTTGCTTTTTAATATGAATTCACCTATGAGCACGTATTGTGGTTCTCGGCAATTTTTTTATCTACATATTACACTCAAAGTAAATTTTTTCATACGCTTGTGGGCAGCTTTTCTTCTGCGACCTGATCGAAATAGTTATTTATTATTTATTATTGGATTCAAAATTCAGAATATCTGCCTTCTATTTCAACATAATTTTATATTTTATTTATTTTTTATAAATGTTAAAATTAATTTTCCTACCATTGCACCTAGATCCAAAGGTCAAGCAGGTGATGGATTACATTTTTTGAATAATACTTAAAAATGAAATGCTGAATAAATGTTTTTATGTTTATGTATATTCAGGGGCGAAGCATGTTCAACCCCATTTTTCTTTTAATAATAGGTATTACACTAGTTGGTCCCTAATTTTTTTTGGTGAATACTATATTATACTAACATTTTTCTTCCTATTTTAATAGACTTAGGACTGCATTATCTATTTAGACCAAAGGTATGGTTAAAAATGTTTTTTTACAGTATTTTGAGCGAAAAAAAAATTAGAATTAGTTAATTATGATACAGTACAAATATACAATACCGAATAATTAATGTTGTATACATTTATATCAACACAAAAGTGATTTTTTTAAATAATATTTATCATTTATATTATAAAATAGATATTTTTATATTCGATTTTAAGCATTTTTCATATTATTCCTTTAGTCATAGGTATGTTTGGTTTAAATTGATCATTGACAGTATTGATTGTTAAAATGGGAAGGAAAATGTTAGCTATGGAGTAGTAGTAGAAGTAGTAGTAGTAGTAGTACTTGCTCAAAAATATTAGGAACCTAACTAGTGACTGCCTGAAAAAATCTGGAACCCGACCAGTGCACCTAATAATTACCTGAAATCATCCGGGATGCAACTATTCAAGTGATTTTAAATTTAGGGTGACGTTCAAAACTTCACACTTACCATTCACAACCGCTTATTTTACACTCTTCAATACCGCACACATTTAGTTTATTGTTAAAAGTGGAAATTTGAAAGGTGGGAAATTAATAATTATATGATGTATATCCATACAATTTTTTTATATATTATATACTATATAGTATAGATAATTCCGAAAGTTTCCTTTATTTTATTAATTCTTATTATTTTGTAATTTTGAATAAATACGGATAACTGGTGTGTATGATTCTAAATGATTATGTGGTTTTAGATTAATGTGTGCGTGGTATTGAACGATATAATTTTTGGGAAAACTGTGCTGCAATTATTTCCTTTGGCTTTCATCTCTTTCTAGTTAAAATAAATGAACTATAGTTGCAATGTTCTATCACACATTTGGTCTTAAATATTAAAGTAACAAATTTATTTATTTAACTCATAATTTGGTAGTTAAATACAAAAATACAAATGCTTATATGAAACTCAGAACGTCTAGATCTAACAAATAAATATGGTTATTAATTCAAATTCTTAACTTTAAAAACATTAAAACATCTAACATTTAATATAAATATACCTAAGCTTCATGTAAAACATTGTTTTTCAATTGTTTGATAAAGAGTAAAAACTTCTATCTGATCTTCGTCCAATGAACTTTGCCATAACTTTTAAAAGTACGCCTGTCAATATTCAATACTCATTGAGCAACAACCTTAGTTTTTTTTTTAAAATATTATTGTAGTCAATCTTATAAAGCATTTATTAACTCTGAATTGTTGTTCTTGGTAACTGGTAAGGTATAGTAATTAGTAAGTACCTAATAATTGCTTTACCATTTTGGTGGCGAGGGCGTTTAAATTAAGTCCCGAACGTCGGCTGATGAACTACATAATCAGTTTGCATTTTAAAATCGACAACATTTTACAGTGATTTTAGCAATTTTAACTCAAATATTTTTCTCGATAAAATGTGTAACATAATATAAATGTTAAATAGTTCATACGCAGACACGCAGTCCTCATACCGCACAGTCATAAATATGTACAGGGATTTAATTGGACAATTATATAACAATGAATAAAAAATCGTTTCTAATAAATGTCATGTGTAGATAGGTACCTATTTGGTCCACCCCGATTACGCATATTAATCATAAAGAACATAATTTGTTGGCGATGTACACAAAGAAAATGTATTTAAAAACTATTTATTTACTAGCGAGTAGTGGTAAATATAATATGCTGAGCATAAAAAATTCAAGATGCATGATTGGACCAATGTCTATATTATAATAATAAATTAATATCAATTAGTTAATTCATTAAATTAGTATGACATATAAATACAAAAAAACTTGTGAATATATAATAAATAATAAATATTAGGTAAATTATAACAATATGTAAGTTCACTTTTTTTAAGTAAAATATGTATTATTTCCATTTTTTAAACAAAAGTTGGCATTCCGTATAGATAAGGATAGCACTGCCGTGATGCGCATACTTTCGGATTACATACAGTTCGGAAAACGCTAGACCAGGCAATTGGGGAATGTAGATTACAAAATTCCATTTCGTGTGCATTAATTAAAACGCGTTCCGTTCAATAAGCACTCGTAAAATTGCTGATGCGTTCCGTTGACTGGCGACGACTCTTAAGAATCTTTTTCCAAGTGTTCGACTAAATTTGTCCTGAGCTATACATAATGTATAATATATTATTTATTTATATTATTACTGTATATTTTATATACCTATTGGTATACGAGTCGTCAGTTAAAGTTTTCAACGATAGTAGTTTGCAGTGGACATTATTAATTAGGTACCTAGTACTTACCTTCTATAATGGGATAATGGTTATAAACTTGTAAGTTGTAAGCTAGCAACGGGACACGATATTATAAGTTATAACTACAGGTGAACTGTCGTTGCCCGTTGAAGTGGAAATTTTGAATAATCACAATAGGTATACCTATGCATTTCTTCAAAAGTTCCGGGAATTGGATCCGTTAGGATAATGTAAAGGATGCCCTAAACTCTGAACAATGAGATTGCTGCATATTCACGAATCCAGTAGGTTCATTGACAATTGACATAGTCTATATTCTTTGTAAAAACTAATATTTTAATATGATTTATGAGATTGTTGCTAATCTTGACTCAGCAGCATGTGGTCGAAGAAATTATTTATACATACACATAGGTTAAGAATCTCAAATAATTGATCTAAATGTATCTATTATTATAATTTTAAGGGATCTTTCAGATAGCCTAGTCCGTCTTTAATGAGATGGTTTCTTTTAGTATTTATATTAAGATTTTAACTACCTCATGCGAATAATTTACACAAAACGATATTAAGTACCTACAGAGGTTTGTCTGTTAATATATAGTCGAAGTGTGTAAAAGACGCGAGACCAACACGTTTTTACTAAAAGTCTAATGTAAGTCAAATAGTAAGGTATTGCATATCTACACATACATAGGTATTACAATTTATAGCCATATAAGGTACCTTTATGAGTAACAGCAGGATGTTTTATCAAGAACATTATTACTTATTAGTACCTAAGTACCTATAGATGTTACAAGTACATAAGCATATACATTAATTATCACTACGTGTTGATTGACTACGATTTTCCTCCGTAAAGTGCACTGGAATAAATATTAATTAAATAGACTTGAATGATTAAAATATAGTTGGTCCAATGATATTTTAGTGAGGTTTGATACAACAACAGATATATAGTTTACGCTGATATTTACTATAACATGATGGTTGGATAATATTACTTAGGGGAGCATGGGGCGTAGTGTTACACGGGGCAAAGTGTTACGTTAACAATTATTCGTATTACGCAGTTGGTAACACTAGAATAACTGCGCAAGATTTTCGGCTTCGACCATGTGCGTACTGTTACTGATAAGCCGGTTTTATAACAAACTTATTTTAATAAATAATTTGAAAAATGTAAAATAAGTCGAAAAAAAAAAAAAAAACCATTTGTATTGGTCAAGTTTTTCGTCACAGTTTTTCTTTAAGGTAAGTAATTTTTTTTTCATTATACTGTCTAGGTTGTATAGAATAATATTTCATTGGAATTATCTTTTTATACAAAATAGCTATTGCGTTATAACAAAAATCGTTAAAAATGGACGGTTGGGGTCAACTGTTACGGGGTAAACTGTTATAATGTTAGATTAACATATAAACAGTAAAACTCGATTAAATTCTATATCATTTATTTGAGTGTTTGTATACATTTAATTCACCTGTGCTTATTCAAAGGTTTTTTTTAAATTGTTTTGTACAAATTTGATCTATTTATAGATGACTAAAATTTAATGTAATTTTAATAATACTAGCATATACATTTGACACCTTATAATAATATAAAATAAAGTATTATTAAAAGTTAAATATTCCTATTAACAATTCACTTTATAGATTATTATAATGGTCAGAAATTATAAAAGAAAAACAGATTTTGGAAGTACACCTCAACATATTTATGACAAGGCAGTGAAAGAAGTGATCGATGGTGTCATAACACTGCGACAAGCAGCTAAAAAATATGATGTAAATGTGATGACCTTACAGCGATACAAAACTAATATGAGAAACCTTATAATACGTTTTCAAGATTTGACTTTAAAATTAAACATTTAATACATTTTTAACTACAAAATAATCTGCACATTTTTATAATGTGCCTAACCTAACCTGTCCCCCTCACCACTTTAACCCTGGGTAATTTTGTATTCAATTTTTTAGTTTTTTAACTGAGTAAAATTTTTTTATAGACATACCACAAGTTAAAATTTGGTCGAAATTAGATATGAACCAAGAAGAGCGATGTTAGTTACTTAGTTGTACCTAATTCAAAGGATATTCGAGGAATTTTAAAATCTGTATAATATAATGTTATGTATTGTAATCAAATTTAATGCTAGTGGCCTGAGTCGTTGAAGCAGAAGTGTATAATGTCGTGATTAATAAAAAAAAATATTTTTAATTAATTCTATGCCTATATTTATATTTAATACCATAATACGAACCTATAGGTATATTTACACAATTACACTGTTCTACATTATTGATTCAAAAGTTAATAACAGCTGATTATTAATAATATATTATAATATACATTTATACTGTTATAATAACTGATTATTACTAATTTCTGGGGAAACAATGACATTTTCTATTGTACTTACTGTATTTCGTATATTTAATTGGATCTAGTAGTGACTTGGACAGTTGGTTGAAAACATTCCATCAAATGATAGTTGTTAAAAAACAATTCGTGAATAACACTTTTTGTCGGAGTACTTTTCATCAATTATCAAAGTATTTTTATATAGCCCTAAAAAATATAGGTACCAATTTTTTAAATATTATATCATTATAGGTAATACTATACAAAAGAACAGTTAGGTCACAATATTATACAAATACGGCCATGAAGATTATAATATGTAGCTATATAAAAATATTAACTAGTATAAACCACTAAACTTGAAAATTTAAAACATATCAAAAATAAGTAATATTTGACCTAGTGCAATTATGGAATTATGGATCGGCCAAAAACCTTTTCAAACCTTTTTACGATTTGTTTTTTTTTTTTTTTTGACAGCTGATAGGTTGAAATGTAGAATGAAAGGATGTGAATGAAGTAGTACCGGCATATCACCACGGTGGACGATGTAATAAATTCAAATAGGTATTCAACAACTATTACAAATTCTTTCTAAAAATGATTGTAAATTAGAAAATTATGAAACTTTTTTTTGTTTAGTCATCAAAAAGCACCGCCCGTGGAAATTGTCCCCATGCCGCCCGTCACATTTCACAAGGCACTGATTGTACTGTATTATAGCAGACTCAGCGATCTGCATTTCACATTTTCGTTTAACATTTATTATATATCTATATGGGTACTAGGAATTTATTATTCCGTTCAAGCATTATTTGCGGGTTCTTTTTCCACGAGTCCACGACATTTCGAATCAATAATATCGCAAACGACGGAATCGATCTTCTGTAAATAATAAGTAATAAATACGCATGACTTATCACGATATCCAACATTATATACAGCAGACATAGCACATATTATGTCGCATAATCGCGTCATATGACAGTGCAATACACTTTTAATGATTAACAGCGTTGTAATTAATAATCGATTGACGAGGGTCACGGGGAAAAGGGTCGAGTTTTAATTTACTTTTTTTTTTTTTGTTTTAACTCTGTCTAATTGAGTTCCTGGTCAGATTACCATTTTTAGCCATACATATATATATATATATACATAATATAGGTACTATCTAACAAGTTTATCCAATTCGTTTTATATCCGTGCCCAGACTTTCAATTATGCTGTTATAATAGCAGCTATACACATACTATTATATAATAATATAGGACAGCGCGCCGTGCGTTCTCGTACCTATAGCGTATACGAGTTGACCTTCCTTTCGCTGGAACCCTGGAAACACCACCTTTTTCAAACGTTTTATCTGACATAATATAGCTGCGGTCGTATATAGTGTGTGGTGGGTACCAATAAAAACGGCGTTTTCGTGTTTCCATGTGTACCCACCCGATGGCCGTCAGTATAATCGTCTGCAGTAAATGATGTCGTTTGGTCGATAGTCGATATAGGTATAGGTACCTAATATCGTGAATCTTGAAACCCGATTGTCGTCATCTATCACGCTGCCCGGAAATTCGTTTATGCGATTTTAATTCGATTAGACCGCGATTCGAGCGATTTAAGCTCGAAAACACGGTGCTAAGGTATGTGTTATTATATGTGTTATAGCAGGTATAGCCGTAATACCTACAAAGCTGTGTGCCGCCTGTGTAATATATAAGTAATACACCTGTATATGGCCTGTGCGTAGGCAGTACGGTGCACTGCACCTCCAAAAACCAAAATCGTGTCAAAACGATGATGGAACTGAAATCGATAAGGCAAATATTAAATAATGTAATATGTATAGGTATTATATATTATATTGGGACGGGAAGGACGAATTTTTGGCCGATGGTATAAAAATGTGTGTTATTGAATAGGTATTTGCGAATCGCGTTTAAACCGTTGTAATGTGCAGTTGTAATTCCAGAAACTGGAAGTATTAGACACTGTATACTTTTTAAATAATGTTTCTTAGAAACAAATTTACAATACAATCATAGGTGTTACTTGTGTGTCAAATTAAAAATTTAAAGGTAGAATAATAATATATTGTAGCGATATTGCTGCAGATAGTAGCTGGTGCACTAAAAAAAATATTCAAAAATAACAACAAAATACGCACACCAAAACAACAAATTTATTATAAGAACTATATATGGACACATTCATTAAATTATAAGTTATAACTTACAAATTTACAAGTCTAGTGTCTACTATAGTTCGTATGTAGCTCCGGTTGAATATAAGCTGAAATAACATTACATAATATTGTATTAATTACATTAACGGGCGTAATATTTGTAATTTTAGGCTTCCTATATACTCGCTTGATAATATTCGTTGATGTTTTTATAACTATGTCAATATTATGAATAATTATTACTCATTTATTTTCATAGCAAATGTACACGATATCATTGAAACTGTATAGGTACAAAATATATTATATAAATCGACGTGGACTGAAAATTAATTTTAACTTTTTGACTATATTCCATCATAAAGCCTATTGTAACACCGTAAATAATTTATTTATCATCTCCACAGAAATAAAAAAAATTTATTTAAATCGTCGTAGATAATAAATTGTTAGCCAATGATCAAATGATCAGTTAACATTCTACGTTGGTAGGTATATTGCATACCTATTATAGTGATGGAATACTTACGGCGATGAACGATCGTTCATATGTTTTGAATTCCACCAAACATATTGCAAAATACCTACCAGTTATTTTTCGAGAAGATAAATAATAATAATACGAGGTCACAAATTTATCGTTTTCTTGAAGTTTTCTCGTAATTTAAAGCGAGCCGGAATTTGGAACGCGGAGAATTATTCTCATGGGTGAACGCCGTTTCGTTATTATTATTATTATTATTCTTTTTAAATCAAATTAAATTCGAGTGGTTTATTGAGTTTTTAGCATTTTCTTGGGTTTTGGAGAACCGAATTTTCGGAAAATGTAATATCAGGGAATGCAATTTCAACTATAATTCTCCTATTTAAAACTTACCTTGGCGATATTAAAATGTTAAAATGCCTATCTCCCTTTGACCACCTATAGCAAGTGTGTGTGATTAACCCGCCGGAACAGTGTTTGAATGATAGTTAGGGACGATAGTATTATTATGTATAGTTCAACCAGATTTATTTATTGTTTGGACTTTTTTTTAGTAGCTATAAACATTTCATCGTATGTTTATTTTTTTTTTATTACGTAGGTTGTAATGTATATAATATAGTACCGAAATATTATCAGAGCACAAAATAGCATGCAGGTAGTGCAAGTCCAATAATATACACTTAGTAAAATAAATTGTTTAGGACATGCATAAAATGTCGCACGAATCGGTTATATACGATAATAATTCTAAACGATTACCTTTTGGTTTTCCACCATCACACTACATAAACTTGTCATCGTCTTAGTCATTTTTTGTTGCTCATTTCCACTGATTTAAATTTCACTTAATGATGAAATAAATACGAATGCGAACCAGGAATACGATTTTGCATCGTTTGATACATTTTATGTTGTGCAATAATTTTTGATGTATCTAATGTCAACATTTTCTTTTACCTACCCCATTTTTCGTAATATATTATGCTACTGTTGCTTCACATTTACTCGGGTCAAGTTCATGGTTCTGTACAGTTATGTTCGAAGTAATTCAAAATGTACCCACACCAAATTGTACATTTGTACTACTTATCAGTCGTTCATTATTTTAAGTATGGATGGATATTTATCATAAATATACTGACAGTCAACCTCGCGTTTCATATGATTGCGGTGGTTCGCGGTTATTTTAATGACTATTATAAGATGGTAAATTATAGTATGTCGCTGTATTTATGCACTCCCCAAATAATCATGCAGTGTAAAATATGTGTAATATACACGCATAAAATAAATGGGGAGAAAATGTCTCTCGTGTGACTAATAATGGTCGGGGAAAAAATGTCCATTTACCACTTTTCAGATATTATACTCCGACATTTTTGGAAAACATTGTTTAAAACTATGAAACTAAAAATAATCCATTTGAAGAAAAATTCTCAAGAATCATTGTAGGATAAACAATTAGATTTTTACATAGTTGCGTAACGCGTATATAGTGTGCTTGTGTTACTGATACCTACTTATTAATACTTTCCTATAGAACACTGTTTTCAAAATATATTTTTAATTATTTCAAAGCATTTTGATTTTTTCTTTTAAACACCATAGCAATTAATAGAGAATAAATGAGTAATGGCCTTATGGGACGTTAAAATGGACCACTCTGTATGACTACCTCTGTTGTTAGGAGAAATGACTCTGGTGTAGAGAGAGGTAGTTTTTTGGGTAGTTGCAAAACTTTTTTAATTCGGCGAGTCCACTTTAAAAAAAAAAAACATCGTCGTCTGCGCACCTATTCAGGGGTTTACTGCGTTATATTTACTTTAGCGAGCAAACGAATAAAGGAGGGTTAAACTACCTGACTAATTGCAAACTACCCGAGCACACCTTAATAATAATAATAATAATAATAATAATAATAATAATAATATTGTTATTACATGTATATAATTTTGTGTAGAAATGCGAGAAGACGATGACGAATATTGCGTTGCGAGCGCTCGTCTCCAGTCTATTATATAATAATAACGACAGTAGACAAAATGCGAACCATGTTATATGTATATAATCATTAAACATTTGTACCTACAACAACGGTACTGTATAATGAAAACAATATAATATATTATAATAGGATACGGTGTGCGTGGTAAAAATTAAAAAAAAAAAAATGTTCCATTATTTATCATGCTCGGCGGCGGGGCCGGACGGCCACTGTGCTTACCTATATAGCTACCGATGTATATAATACGATGACGCTTGAAATTTATAACTCGACACCTACAGACGCGGTGGTTGCGAGGGGTGGTCGACTGAGGGAAGGTCCGAGCACCGGAAACGGTGGAAAAAAATAAAAAAATAAGTAAGTATACGGTTTAAATCCTCTATTAAAAACTCGACGGTCGGATTAATGGCGGCCGAAATAATTGCCGAACCTCCGCCACTGCCGGTGGGCCCACGCGGTATTCCAGGAATCTTTACCCGGAACAGCGTACACAATACATACTACACAAGTGTACACTATATATGAATAGTCGTATATCAGATATAAGGACACGAGACGTATATTTATACGGAGCGATGCGGTTGCCGAAATATTTTGCACGAGAGCAGTAGGTATATTATACACGTTTCCGTCGGACCCGCAATGGCCGCCGTGTCTGATGGCCGAGGGTGTCAGGGTATATCGTACCATACCACTTTTGCAGAATCGGGGGAGCCAGTTTTCGCCACTCTCGCGATATACATATATATATATTATGTTATATGTACAACATAGGTTCGTCATATATTATATTATTATTACATAATAGTACTACGAATTTACAAGTGTGTTCGGTGCGTCGACAAAAGCATTTTGGCTACGGGTCGGGAGGAGTATTAGTGTAAAACGAAAAGGTCGGAAAAGGATAACAACGTTTTCCTTAAGTAGTAGGTAGGTGGTGCCTTACTTATATATATATATATATATATATATATACACACCGGCAACCGGAGCCCGCACACTTATGACAGCTGGAAAATTGCCACGTAATGCCGACGCCGCCGCCGCCGCCCTGTAAACGCGCATACGATTTGTCGGCGTTGGTAGGCGATGATGACGCAAATCGTTATTCCTCCGCGATAAAGTCTTATATTAAACAACGAAAATGGAAAAAATTTGTTCACAGATGTTTTTAGATAAATAAACTTTTGGGCAATCGAATGCATATTATAATATATAATACCTAGATGTTGGTACCTATACACAATAAATACATATATGTTTTTTTAACATTTATTTGGGCCATCTGTTACAGATCGGTTGAACAGTAAGCTCAATCAATAAATATACATAATATGAAAATAAGGGTGAAGAGGCCACCCAGTGGAGGAGGTACTTGGTCACTTGCTCATGAAACAGTAATTATAAAATTATAGGTAGGTATACTAAATTGCATACACACCTAATACCTAATTATATCTTAAATATTTTTTTTAGATAATTTAGGTCACGACGCCACTGTCATTTTATCCATATTTTGGGATTGACTATAGAATTCCATAAAATATGACTAGTAGAGAGTTAAAAGTGTGCGAGTTATTTTTCACTTGTGGAATTGATCAGTTAAGAAATATCAGTGATCAGCAGTGTGATTAAAAGATTAATATTAGAAATGTAAATTATCTAATTAAAAAAATTATAAATAATGTTGTACACGTTGGCTAAGGATTATCAGTTATTTTATACTGTGTGATGGTGTATTGGTGTCGTTACCTATCACATTAGTTCCAGAGTGTTCGGAAAGTTCACTTAAAAATTGAATTCGTTCATGTTCAAGCTCAATGCGTTAAAAGCTAAGTCACTAATGTTCAACCATTTTCCACACGTTCATGTTTTATATTTTTGAAAAAATGCACACGTCCGTTTAGTGCAATGTATGTTATAATAATTAAATCTTATATTATAATAGCATAATGTTATACAATAAGAATTATTTATTAGAATAAACTAAGCCACTAAGGTTTATAATAAAATGCTCATACTTATATAGGTATTAAATATAATCACTAGTGGAGCACTAAATTTATTGAAATAAAAGCCAAGTTAACATAATTTAATAAACAATATTTCTGCCGTATAGGTACCTAGGTAGGTATGTTATAATTTGAAATTTAAAAGATCAAAATTATCCCTTTAGTTATCAATTCATATACCTAACTGCATCAATTACCTTTTGATAAAACTATAAGGAATTTTCAATATAAATCGTCCATAAAATGAACAACAGATTTAGTAGGTAGGTACCTATAGACCACTTTGGGTGCATGGCCTACAGATGACGTACGTTTGGCCAGCCCCCCCCCCAATGGAAAATACATAAATTAATTGCACGGATATTTAGCACGTAATTCGCACGTATTCGCACGCCTAGTTTTGAAATTCGCACGACCCTCCTTCCCACTCAAAAATCAAAATCCATGGGGGGG